>NC_056716.1:9924421-10011298 GCF_018831695.1 Puntigrus tetrazona
GTAACAAACTGTCATTGTCCTTTCATGAACATACGAGGGATTTGCCCACAGATGAGGTCTCCACCTTAGCACACAATCTAAGCAGGCAACAATTTGTGTCCAGGTGTCCATATTTTAATTATATTGTCTGACCAAATGTCAATCTCATTTATTAATTTTCCACCTTCCTAGTTGTTAGTAGAGTGAGCTACATAAGGTCCATCTTCAAAAAACAACAAGGAAAAAGTGGATATGAGATGGACTCATACAGCTTCAATGAGAGAAAAGGCCTTCGTTAAAAAGCAGCACTCTGGAAATTGAATTACTGGAGCATCGCTTTAATATGAGAATTTGTCTGAATATTCTGTCAGAACAATCTGTTGCATGATAAAAGTGTTGGGTGTATGTATATATGTATATATCTGTGTGTGTATGTATAAAGCAAAAAAAAAACATTTTATTGAATTGTACTTTATTTTTGTTCAGAACAAAGAAATGAAGTGCCTGGGCAGACCAGGCAAAAAAACTAATAAAGTGAATTTTGACAGATCCTGTCTCCAAAAGTCTCTAGTCTCTGTTGGCTCAGAAATCTGTAGATGTCTTCTCTGGCCCATCTTCTCAATAATAATACAAGGAGGGTGCTCTCTCTTATAGTGGCAATATTGTGAAGTACAAACATGCTTTCACTATAATGTCATACATGCCCTCTCTGACTAACCCGAGCCCACGCAGACACCTGAAACTGAGATTTGAGGATCCTATAGTCATCTCCACTTTGGCCCGTGTTCGCTGTGTGTGATCCAGGTTAAAGGTCTGTGGTCCAGGCTCAGGTTCAGGTAGGTGTCATTAAATAGAGCAGACAAGGTATCCTCTTGGTCTCAACAAGTGCAACCAGTGTACTGTCCCCAATGATTGGGTGTGCAACACAAATATAGTAAAAGAATTGGTAAAAATTGCATGAAGGTAAAACATAATTTGCTGAAATGTCTGGCAATGATGACTCATGGAAAATTCTGGCATCATGTACATATCCTGGCCATTTTGCCTGACATTGATAATTATTTGGGTTGCTCACACATTACCTAGAAGTTAGTGAAAAAGTAATGACTTTAATGATTTTAAGAAGGGAAAAAGTTGTTGATACTTGCACATTGATATTTCAAGGAATTAGATTTCCTATTATTTATGGTCTCCTCATTTATTGATGGAGCTTTATAATAGAAATGTGAGTGCCATCAATGAACCCAATTACATTTGAAACCCTGAAATAGAAAGTCTCTGATAACGCATGTGACAATATAATTAAAATATGGACACCTGGGACAGCAAATTGTTGCTCCTGCTTAGATTGTGTGGCTGAGGTTAGCTGGACCTCATCTGTGGGCAAATCCTTTAGGTAAGGCTCTGTGAAAGGACAATGACAGCTCTTAGGCTACTTTAATGCAAAAGGGCAGCAATACATTATAAATGGTATGCATCATAATTTTCAGTGGATCTACTTGTTACTGGTTCACTTCTGTCACAGCAGATGTGGTCCCTTCATCATCATCATCTTCATCCTAGTTGTGAGAAATATTATCTGAAGTATACATTATTCCGGCAAAACAAAATAAAACCTAAAAGCAACTGGAAGCTGTACTCTGACAACAAATCATTTAGCAACTGTGGGATAGACTGTGTTCTTCCTGGGAGGGTCCACAATACAATCAGTCCATCAGTATCTATAGGAACACACAACCCATAAAATTCTCAATTTTGACAAAGAAAACAATACATGAAAAGAGTAACATGTCAGTCTAAGATCACAGTAGTAGCCTATAAGCATCATATGCAGATAAATAAAATAAGCTCTACATAAAAAATTAATCTTGTTCCAAGTGACAGAGATAGCAAATTTATTAGGACAAAAAATGGAAATAAACTATATAGAGGTAACCTTACATTTCACTTTACTTTTTCTGCAATTAACACTTGTGGTGCATGTGATGTGTGATGATCTGGCTCCTGGAATGCTAGCAAGCAATCACTGGTGGCCCTTGGCTGTACGTGGGGACAAGAGCCAGCTCCTCAGATGCGGGGTGTGAGGGGAGGTGGTGGTGTGCCCCGCCAGTTAGGGACGGGCTTCAGTCTTCTTTCTATTAGCTACATGACAGAATGAATATACTAACTCTAGTTATACATAATAGTTCAGTAATTGTGTAATTTTCAAACATTACTCTTTTGCAGAATGTTTTTGTGTTTCATTTTGACTTGGCTTCTAAACTTCTTGTTGCTCCAGCATGATTACACCTTCATTAAATAAGAGAATATACATTATTATTTTAAACTAAAGAAATAAATGGCAGCAAAAGTAAATGCTTTCTCATAGTGATATAAAATTCAAAAGGATGTACAAGTCATACTTCATTATTTTGCATTAGAATAAAACCGAGCCAATACCAAATTTGTACTTTAATACACTGCACATTTACTCTGCTCGGTTATTTTTGCCAACTCTTTGCTTTAGCTGATGCAGCTGGTATTGCTTCTTTTAATATTATTGGCTTAAGCTCCTCAAAAGTTGCATTAATACCTCCAACTCCGCCTCTGTGAAATACGCCGCTTTCTTTTTCGATTTGAGTCGGCTGGTGACTCGTGAAATCGGCGCTCCATTGAAAATGTCTTTATAAATGCACCGTGCACGTGCATTAACTCTGGGTAACCAGTTAGAGATTGATTAAAACTAACTTTCTCAGTGCTTTGGAACCATACTCATGGTATGCTCCTGTTTAGTAAATCAACCCAGAGGTTATGATTTATCAAATGGTAAGATTAACCAAGCTTTGTGGAAACCCCTGGACTGTTTAGTGTTTATTTTCATTCTTTCTGTGATACATGTGACTTAGTTTCTGTCTTGTGTTAATTGTGTCAAATATGTTCAGGAGTGTCTCGGCCATGGATGTTATTAACTCCCCTTCATGTTAGATTCTGTTCTAGTGTTAGTTTGTCTGGTGTCGTCTATTTGTAACCCTCTTTACATCCTCCTGCACCTGGCACAGTGACCAGATATTTTTTATTGATTTTTTTTTTTTTTTGAGACTAATAAATATTAGTCTGTCTGAATATTAGGGGACAGCCCTAGTTTCAACATACATGTGTGGAATAAAGCAACATTCTCCTCACGAGTCTTCATGTTATAAAAAGAGTTTATCTGTAAATCTCCAAGATAAGAGACACCAAAAGTGAGGGCAGAACATACATATACAGTCATGACCAAAAATATTGGCACCCTTTGTTAAATATGATTAAAGAAAGCTGTGAAAATGAATCTGCATTGTTAATCCTTTTGATGTTTTATATAAAAATTCACAAAAATCTACCCCTTCATTGATAAGAATTTGAAATGGGGGAAATTATCTTTATATATTTTTTCTTTCTCAAATATGCGTTTGGACACAATTATTGGCATCCTAAAATTCTCATAGATTAATATATATATATATATATATATATATATATATATATATAATTCATATTGACATATTGCTTCAAAGAAATGTAAATAGGAGGGAAAACAAAGCCCAAATTATTTTCCATAACAGTGAGGAAAACTAAAGAATATATTTCTGTTGTGCAGCAAAAAGATAATTGAGCTTTACAAATTAAGTCTTGTGGTCAGAAAACCTTAAAATCAAGCTGTCAAACAGCACATACACTCACCACATGTTGTTTGAGAGGAGTTTCAAGAAAAATTCTCCAGCATATTTAGTTATTAGACGTGACTGGAAAACCTTATTTCATAATAATATTTCTGTCAATGCCTAAATTCTCTTATACAATAAAAAGGTTGCAGTTTTGTACTTTATTTAATATAAGATACAAGGGATTTAACAATTCACATTAATTTTCTTTGATCATGTATTTGTACCAAGCATTCTAATATTTTTTATATATATATATATATATACTAAGGCTGTATATATATATATATATATATATATATATATATATATATATATATATATATATATATATATATATATATATATATATATATATATATATATATCTGTATATATATATATAAATATATATAACCCGTATATATATATATATATATATATATATATATATATATATATATATATATATATATATATATATATATCTGTATACTGATCTGTCAATATATAAATATGAAAAGTAGGATTTAGATTTTATTTTTATTATGCATACATATAATATACTAAATACATTATAAACACAATATACATTAACACTAAACGATTACATATATTTCATTAAACACATGAACATATAAAGCAGTATTTTAAATGCTTTTAAGCCATCTAAACGCCCCAGTTGTTAAATGTCTCTGATTTTTTGTTGGCCGTGTGCTCCCTTTTTCTGGAGGTGACTGCTCACACTGTGCATTGTCCTGTTAAAGTAACAGACAGAATGATGCTACATTAAGCAGATTGAATTATTATCTTTGAGAAAATCTAAAGATATATTGCTTCTACCATATTAAAATATAATACATATAGTTTTAAATAGTAAAGGCTGTAGTGCATGCGTTCTTAAGTAAGTCTAAATAAAACTTCATGGAGAGCTGGGACGTGGGCTGTGGGTCTTGATGTTTCTGCATCTTCAGTTTAGGCTTCTTTGTCACCTTGATGGTTTCTACACACAGTACTTTTTATGGCGATGGCTCACACACATCTCTGCTCTCCAGCTGAAATAAAAAGACATAACTAAGTAATGCCAGGCAGTTTTAAAGGGTGCTTCTTGAATCCAAACATATATCTTTCTATCATTTGGAAATATAAAAGTCATGAGATTTCAAATAACAGACCCTAGACATCATTGTAGCTTATGTGAAGAACAATGAAAAGAACTTACTGATGCCTTCTCTGCCTCCCACTGCCTCTGCTGCTGTCTCCACTGCTCCCTCCGCTTCTGCTTCTGCTGCTCTGTGAGTCTTGGGCTTGCTCCTGTGTAGGAGGTTTCCCTGTAAAGCCCCAGAGATTCACAGGCAGCACTTTTGAGGTCCTGGAGGGCATAGGTAGTTCCTGGGTGGAAGAGGTGCTCAGCTGCTCAGCAAGCCTCCGTTTTCCTGCCTTTGTGGCTCTGGTGGGCACTGATGCTTCTTCCTTTATAAACCTGCAGTAGGCAGTGGAGAAAGCTGGCCACTCCTGCTCCTGTGAGGTCCAGGCATATACAGGGTTCCTGTCAGGTATAGAAGCTACCTGTGGCGCTTCTCCTGGAGCAATTCCTTCCTCAATCGCTCCAGGTATTTTGAGCCTCTGCCTATCCGGGGTCTTTGGGGCACGGGATTGCCCTTTCTTTTCTGAAGAGGCTCTGGGTGACACCTGTAGCAGCTCCCGCCTCAGCTGGCAGGGTATCTTGAGCCTCTGCCTCTCCTGGGTCTTGCATGCGTACAGGTGTTCCTTCTCAGAAGAGGCTTGGGGCTTGTGCTGCAGTTCCTGCCACAGTGGTTTAGAGAGATCTGTGAGGCAGGCACAGGTTCTCTCTGAAGAGACCTTGTAGGAATCGGTGGTCTCTTTGAGGACCTGGCAGGCACAGGTGATCTCAGTTCATTAGCAGCCTTTAGAAGATGCTGCTTCAGATGCTCAGGGATCCTGAGTTTTCTCGCTGCAGGGACCCAGTGAGGCACAGGATGAACCGGGGTGTCGCCAGGCAAGCAGGAGGTCCTGAGCGGACCCGCTTCTTTTTAGTGGTCCTCAGTGAGGTTCCCAGCCTTCTCAGACCTACTAAGCACAGGTGGTCCCTGAGGTTTCTTCCTGTCTCCAGTACATCTGTTGCCCTCAGGTGTTCAGTGCTGCCTCTGAGAAGCCTGAGCCGGGACTCAACCTTCTCAGAGTCATCACTGAAGGCCAGGAAGTGGGGCAAGTGAAGTTTCCCTGCCACTATTGTTCCCCCACCAGTCAGGTGCGGTGAAGTTCCCATACTCTCAGGCTCCTGATCTATGGGAAGGAGACCCTCCGTTATGGCCCACCACTGCTTTGCGGCGAGGGCAGTGCTGAGCTCATCTGAGAGCTCAGATAATGGTGACTGCACTGCACTCTGGTAGGAATGGGAATAAAGGACATTGTCGTGTTGATTTCTTCTGAATCTGGTGAAAGATGAATGAAAAAACTGCTGTTGTCTTTGTATCTGTAAAACACTGCAGCAGAAAGAGAAAGATGCGATGACATAGAATAACGCAACAATTAAGAGCCTGAAAGAGTTGGTGATGTCTTTTTGATTGATTTACTGCAAAATGTTTAGTTAAAGAGAGAGATAATACAAGAATCATAGGAAAATATAATCTATATATAAAAACATAATTATTAACTGTATGTTAAAAAGAAAAAAAAAAATGAATTGTTCAAATCACTCGTTGCTTTCTTTCATTATTATTAAATTTACAAATCAACCTCCAATTTCTCACGGACCTCCGCTGCATGCCTGTTAATTTTATCTCAAAGAAGAAAGCAGATATTTGAAAAATATAGTTATGAAAACATGAAACAAAGGTTAAAATTCAGATGTAAAGAGTATACTCACTCACCAAACTCGCTACAAATTGAATGATGCATCTTCACTCATATTTATAGACTTCTCCTCTGAACGTTCTATTGGAATGCAGCGATCATAATGACGTAATGTCTGACCGATCTACTAGTCTAATTGGCTGAAAAGTATTTTTAAAAAGACACAAATTAACATTAAAATAAATCAAAAATCTATATATAATTAAACATATCTAAAAATAGCTACATCTATCGCAAAAGTAAACATGCAAGCGCTTTTATGAGCGCAGAGCGCAGCGCGTTGGTTGTCGTGGTTAATATCATAAATCTGCGCTGTAAATGTAGTGATTATCGGTCAAGGTTTTGGCTTTCAGGAGATTTGTCTGTATGATGAAAACCTCCTCCTGATGGCAGTCTGACGCCATTCTTTCTGGTTTGATTTAATTATTGACTATTTGATACACATTTTTTCAGCCTCATATTTACAAGAATGAAGATTGCAACCAATGTTCTGCCTGAAGTTCCCTGATTTCACCACTGGATGGCGCCCTTTCTGCTCCAGATCACCTGATTGTTAGAGACTTGTAGCACACCTGTTCTTAATCACTCTTAATGATCAACCTTATTTAAATGTCTGACAGCCTGTTGTTCTTGTTCAGTCTTGATTTCTGTTGGAGTATGTTGTCAGTCAAATCCCAGCTGTGGTCAGAGCTTTTGTTTTTTGTTCCTTTGTGTGTGTGAGACCACTTTTCCCTGCCTTTATGTTGAAGGGAAGTTTTTCTTTTGAGACCTTATAATCAAGAAGTGTTTTCTGAGTTCCTTTGTAGCTGTTCTTATACGACATGATCCTAAGATTGTACTCTGGTTCTTGGAATTAATTTCAAACCAGGTTTCTCCTATTCCAGTGGTGCTGTAGTAGGCGTCAAAGTTTAACTCACCGTGGACCTGGGTTCGATCCCCACTGAATCATAACATAGTTGTATTTCCTAAGGCAGCAGGTAAATAATAATATTGTGAAATGTTTTAGTATTTAAAAATAGGTGCTTTCTTATTTAAGTATATTTTAAAAATGTAAATTATTCCTGTGATCAAGTTAAATATTCAGCATTTTCTTAATCCAAGTGTAACAATATACAGTACACTATTTAGAGTTCAAAAGAGTTATTTCAACTCTTATTTAGTACACAAGTGATGATAAAGACATGGAATTAAAAACAATGCTGTTATCCAGAACCTTTTATTCATCAAAAAAAACCTAATAATAATAATAATAATAATCATCATCATCATCATCATAGTAATGTTTTTTAGCAGAAAATCAGAGTATTGGATTTATTCCTGAAGGATCATGTGACTGGAGTAATGAAGCCTGATTGATTGTTTGTTCCTAATTAATTGTTCTACACTGTCTACACTTTAAAATAAAATCCTGTAAAATTACAGTAAACTATTTTAATGTTGTTGATTTTAATGTTGTAACATTGCTAGAAGCTAATGATTAGATTTTTCTTTTTTTTTTTACAAGCAATTGGCTCAAACAAAAGATCATCTTCAGACATTACACTTTTATTAAAATGTTTAAAGCAATTCTTAACATTCTTCTTCACCAGTGCTGGATTAAACAGAACATAAAACCGTGTCATCACATGAACATCCTGTTCCAGAATACAATGCAGTGACATCACAAACATAACATGACTATGTAATCTATACTTACTTTGCAGATCTGCCTGCAGAACTGTAACATTATTTAACCTGACTAGATAAAGCCCACTCAAAGTCCATGAAGTTTTTGATGAGAGTAGCCACCTGAGGATTCACAGTCGCTGCTTTTCTTTCTGCACAAGCTTCCTCTCTTCTTGGACACTACTTTGGTTCTCTTTTTCCCCTTTTAAGGTTCACACCAATGAAGCGTCTAGAATGTAAAACCAGAGAAACATAAGATATTAGGTTACGTAAATAAGGAATAATTGCACTTTAATCAAAAAACCCATTCTATTATTAAGACTAATGTCATTATGCAGCATCTGCACCATCTTTAGTTCAGCTTTGATCTGAGAGGGCCTAAGAATCTTAGAGTGATGTAGACAACAACTTTGTTACAATTCTTTCATGATTTTTTTGTTATTCTATATTATTATTATTAATGCCAAACTAATGTCTTGATTGAACTGAACAGATATTTGGAAAAATGTCAGTACTACCATTGACTTTCATAATATTACTTTTTCCTCCTATAGTAGTGATTGGTGGAGAAGATCAGTCTGGTCATGACATTTTTCCAAATATCCTCCTTTCTGTTCAGTAGAACAAATAAATTTATACAAATTTGGAACTACTACTAATGACAGATTTTCAACTATCCATTTGAGTCAATATTCATAATAAAATACGTTTCACAAAGCTATCCTTATTCAGATTTAACATAATGCTTCCTCTTGGTCCTGCAAACTGAAGATATAATAGGAGAAAACATCAATGCTGATCATCCAGCCTCCAAGTGTGACTTTGTCACCAGCAACTGAAAGAGACAACTGTGATGTTTAATGTCCTGAAACAGTATCAAATCTAGGTTGCACATTTCACAAAAAGGCTAAATGCAGTTTAATTTGTGTCTTTCCAATGGTTATCATAAAATATGCTGCTGCAAATTAATACAGTCCATGACATGGAATGACAAAAAATGACCCAAAACATAAGAACAGTTGTTGAGGAAAACGGGACGCTTTCCCAATTTTTGTAAGTTTGCCTTGTTTTTTGAGTGATACCTTGTATTGTAAACACATTGGGATGTGTTACTGATTTATCAAGAAGAAGAGACCACACAGAATATTGTATTCTTTTATTTGATAAGTATTTATAAGATACACAGTACACATGGTATTGTATTCACTTTATTGAATAGTAGAAAGTAGTTTATTGAGAAAAGACATTAGGTATGATATATGTAGCATTTAGTTAAAGTATAGCCAGAGATAAAATATGTATTAGTAAGAACTTTTGAAGAATAGGAATGTTACTGTTGAGTGCTGAGTTCCCGACGCGAGAGGAGGACATCTTAGAAAGATCTTCTTAGAAGAGAAGACTGATAAGATGGCTGTGTTTTTATAGTGAGCTTCTTGAAAGAGAGGTCTCCAGCTGTACGGACTTTCCCAAAAGTGTTGACTTGCACCTGTAGTCTATATAGGAGGGTTGCACTTAGAAGTGAGCCAGAAGATAAGCTGCACCTCGGCGACACGCTCCGATGCCAGACAGCCTCGCCACGACGCCTCCGAATGACCTCCGAGCTCGCAAATAATAGAACTTTGTTTTTATTTCTATTTTATATTAGTGTTTTATTTGTAATGTATTTAACCTATATATAATAAAACTATATCTTATTATAACCAATACGCTCGCCTGCCAAAAGACTCTGATTTCAAGACCTGAGCAGAACAGACCACGGAGAAGTCTTCTGTGACCTGTCTTGTGAGTATGATTAAATGCTTATTAGAGATAGGACAGACTCGACTTACTTTACCTTACCTGAAGATAAACTAAATAAGGTAGAAGGTGCAGGAGATTTGCGCACCATAAAACATGGCGCCCAACGTGAGTATATTGATCATTGATTACTGGCCATAATCAACGATCGATTGCTCAGCCTAATCAAGACGTTCTAGAAGTGAAAGTGTAGAGTTTAATAGGTGAAAGAGATCCTATAGAAAACTCTAGTAGTTAAAAATAATTCAAAAGAATTATTTAATAAACTCAGAAAGAGTTTAGTGTGCACACAAAGAAGAAAAATCTCGTAAGTTAGAGACGAATGCTTACTGAGGTTAGAGAAGTCTTGAGGGGCTGTAGATCTGTCAAGTGGGGGGACGCCTTGCTTGTAAGAAATACAGTCCATAAAACGAATTAGAGAACAGAAAAGTACTCTAAAGTCCAGAGACATACAGAACAGAAGAAGTTCAATCAAATAAAAATAGTCGGTGCAAGATAGCCTACTAAAATATTGAGAATAATATGAAGAAAAAATAGAGAGAGAAGGGGGATGTGAGCAAATTTAGTTTACATCCAGAGACAAAACCTAATATAAGAAACAATACGAAGAGAGTAGTGGAAAACTTTTGTCCAAGAAAAGTACTCTAAGAAACGTGTTTTAGTTCGGTAAGAACTAGAATTATATCGGTTTTAATTAATACAGAGTTATTTGGTTTCTATCCAAGCCAATACAGAACAGAAGAAGTTCAATCAAATAAAAATAGTCAGCACAAAATAGCCTACCATGAATATTAGAAGTGATACTAAGAAAACTGTTAAAAATAGAGGAAGACATCTTTATGCCCCTAATTACGACGACCCAGCCTTTTTCCGTAAGGTTTTTCATTTTCTACCGTCTCTTACTGATACTCACTTCATAATTGGTGGCGACTTTAACTGTATATTGGATCCACTTTTGGATAAATTTCCTGTTCGTTCTGACCCCCTCCTCAACTGCACTTCAGTCATTAAACATCTTACCAAGTCATTGAACACTGTTGACATTTGGAGGCTAAACCACCCTGTTGATAAGCAATTCTCTTTTTTTTCTCATGTCCATAAATCATATTCTAGAATAGATTATTTCTTTATAGATTCGAAACTAATACCTAATGTCTCTGCATCTAAATACCACAATATTCTGATCTCTGATCATTCTGCTGTTACAGTAACCTTTGACTTTGGCTGGGCAAAGCCAAGCTACAATTGGAGACTTAACACTTACCTCCTTTCAAATGTGAATTTTTGCCAGCGTATTTCAGATTGTTTGACAGAATTGATTGAGTTTAATGATAAAGGTGATGTTTCTGACTCCATGTTATGGGAAACTCTCAAAGTAGTAATGAGAGGACATATCATTTCTTACGAGTCAACTTAGACAAAAACGCTTATTGGAGATAGATGCTCATCTTAGCCATTTGGAGAAATTATATAGGATACTATGGACTCGAGTGTTTTAAATGATATTATGTCACTTAAATATGAATATAATAAGATTACTTTGGATCAGGTGAATAAGACTTTGTTAAAAATTAAACAAAGACATTTTGAGATTGGGGATAAAACAGATAAACTATTAGCTCAACAATTAAGGGGTTCATATGCCAGCAGGTTAATTCATCATATTGCTGATAAAGATGGTAACATTTTGACTAATCCAAAAGACATTAATAATCGCTTTATGGAATTCTATGCTGATTTATACAAGTCCAAGACCTCTGTGTCTTCACAAACTATTGTAGACTTTCTTCATTCACTTCTTCCAAAACTGAGTGAGGCTGATCAGGAAATGCTAAATGCCGACATTACTCTTCAAGAGATACTGGATGCGTTTAATGCCTTTCCCAATGGGAAGGCCCCTGGTCCTGACGGCTTTTGTATAGAATTTTATAAGAAATATGCTGGTAAAATTGCACCCTCTTATGTTACGCATGTTTAATCATTCTTTTTACAAGCAGGAATTTCTTCTTCTCTCTACTTTGCCAATATTTCTTTACTTCTTAAGAAAGGCAAGGATGAGACAAATGTGTCCTCTTATCGCCCAATCGCACTTCTTAATACCGATTTAAAAGTGTTCACCAAAATTTTAGCAACCAGATTAAACAAATGTATTTCAACTATTATTCATCCTGACCAGGTTGGCTTTGTCCCCTAATAGATTCTCATTTTTCAATGTTAGACGTTTTCTTAATATAATCTATTCCAAGCAAAAATCTCTTTCTAAATTGGCAGTTATTGCATTAGATGCTGAAAAGGCTTTTGATCAAGTGGAGTGGAAATATATTCTAACTACTATTAAAGAATTTAATTTAGGAGATAGGTTTTCCTCGTGGGGTCAGTATGTTGTACCATCATCCATGTGCATCGGTTTTAACTAACCTTGATAGATCGCCACAATTCTGAGTTGCATAGGGGCACAATGACAGGGGTGCCCACTTTCACCCCTGCTGTTTGCTATTGCCATAGAACCTTTAGCAATTGCTATCAGAAATCATCCACAGATTCCGCCCTTAAGCATAGGTCAGGTAAATCATATCATATCTCTTTATGCCGATGACGCTCTTTTTATACCTTTCAGATCCTGAACACTCTGTTCCACCTTTGTTGGACCTACTAAATTCATTTAGTAACTTTTCAGGTTATTCTGTTAATTGGCAAAAAGTGAATTTATGCCCATTGGCAAGAATATAGACCCAGTCTTCATGCAGAGTATACCATTTAAATTAGCTCCGGATATGTTGAAATATCTTGGTGTAGCTGTCCCAAAGAATTCAAAGGATTTAGTTAAATTAAATTTTCTCACGCTATTAGACAGCTTGAAGCAGGATATAGAAAAATGGAGATCACTCCCCATATCAATGATCGGTCGTATCAATGCGTTAAAATGGTGAGCCTTCCAAGATTCTTATATCTTTTCAAAACGTACCTGTTTTTCTACCTAAAACCTTTTTAAAACTCTGGACTCCATTATCATGCCTTTCATATGGGGGTTTTTAAAAATGCTCGTATATCTAAGATTCATTTGCAGAAACCTAAACATTTCAAGGCGGTTTAGGTTTGCCTAATTTTCGCCCGTGACACTGGGCAGCGAATCTGCAGAGTGTTACTGTATTGGCGGATTCTTTTCCAGGCATTGTCCAAGCAGACACTTCTGGTTAGCAATAGAACAAAGTTCCTTCCATTCTTCTCTTTCTGCTTTGCTTTTTCAACTCCTGTCTAATAAAGAGGTTCCCAAAATAATTTAATCCTTAATAACTCAATTAGAATCTGGTATCAAATTAGAAAGGTGACTAACTTACCAAACACTTCCTTATTTTCTCCTATCTGTTACAATCATTCATTTAAACCCTCTCTTACAGATAAAGTTTTTAAGGAATGGCAAGATAAAGGAATTCTTAGTGTTAAAGATTTATACATTAGTAATTCTTTTGCCTCTTTCTCACAGCTCAGTGAGAGATTCAATCTTCCTTCTTCTCATTTTTCAGATATCTTCAGGTCCGGAATTATTATCGCTTAAATTTTCAGATTTTGTAGTTTTGCCTTTAGTAAACAAAATTTTTGACTTATTTTCAAATTCCCCAGATGCTAAGGGTTTAACCTCTTTGTTTGTTAATGCTTTTAAAGATGTAATTAACTTTTCCTCCTTTCATTTAAAAGCTGCTTGGGAAGAAGACCTAGGAATTCAAATTACAGAGTTTGATTGGGATAAATGTCTTTTATCTGTTTTTTCATGTTCTATAAATTCGAGGCATCAACTTATTCAGTACAAGGTTTCTTACACAGACTTCACTATTCTAAAACAAAGCTCAACAAATTCTATTCTTCTGTTTCTCCCATCTGTGATAAGTGTAAAGTTGCTGAGGGTACACTGGGTACATCTTTTCTGGTTCTGTGTTAAAATTCAGAGTTTTTGCTAGAAATATTTCAGTTTTTTGCCCAAGTCTATAACTGTGTTTTACTCCTGACCCAATGATAGCAATTTTGGTTGGTCAGATTTGCTTGAGTCGCTCAGTCCAAAGGTACGGTCACCTATCCAATATGGCATTATTGTAGCTAAGAAAATTATTTTGCTTTTTTGGAAGAAAAATGTTAGGCCTCTCTGGTTAACCGGACTTACTTCCACTCTACATCTTGAAAGAATCCGATATTCTATTTCTGGGAATGCTGAAAATTTTGATAGAATGTGGGACCCAGTGTTTACTTTTCTTTTGAGCTACAAGGACCAATGATGTTTTCATTTTTTTATGTTATTATTATTATTTTTTTAATATGATTATTGTAATTTATTTTTGGTAGGATATGCTGGTCTTGTACACCGCCATTCTCCCTTTTTGTCTTATTTTGAAAGACCGTAGAGAAGATCTATGTAGCACCAAAAGATCAGAGTAAGGAACTGAGATGATAATGTCATCCTTGATTCAAATAGCGGTCTGTAGAGAAGTTAAGATAATACATTTAATCTTAAAGGAGACAGGACAGTTTGGGCATTCTGAAATAGCAGGGAACAAATGTTAGGAGGAATAATAAGTAATTAAAGTAAACAAAACTTTAAAGAAACAAACCTATTAATGGATAATAGGAATAGAGGAAATGTAAATAAATTCATAGTGAAAGGAAAGGAGAAAAATGGAGCTCATGAAACAGTAATCTCTGTCAGGAAGAAAGAAAATAGCTCCTCAAGACGAGTTAGAAGAAGTAGTGAGCAGTGAAGAGGAAAGAACTTAAACTAAACTGAGAACTCATACTCATCGTCAATTAGGAAAAGGGTTAGCATAGTGAGATGGAATTAGTTATAAATAACAAGTATAGAAGACTAAAACATGAGAAAGTGTTGAGCCTGAAAAGTGCGTAGTTCACGTAGCAAAAAGTTTATTCTTCATACTTTGTAAATACTTTCAGTACAGCGTGTGCTCTTCAGCATGCGCACAGAGAGACGTAATAACTTAACCTCGTAATTTACTTGATGCTGTCATTCACGCAGCATAGTATATATATGTTAAATACATAAATACTTGGTTGAGCTTAATACAATTAAGCAAGAGTGTAATGTACTTTAACAGAAGTAGAGATAAAAGGAGTTTAATACAAAATGACACTTTAATAAGAGGGAGAGAGAATAAATAAACAAACAGTAAGGTTATTACTGATTTATTTATTGAATTTAACTTATGGACCACTAAGAACAACAAGCAGTCACTTCCTGCAGCATAAATATCTAAATAAGAAGGATAGTCAAGATCAGGAAGAACTAATAATATTCTAGGAGGGATATACGTTTAATAGAAAAGTGATTAGGAAATTGGATAAAATTATAGAAGGTTTAAAACCGCAGATAAAACAGCTCAAAAGAGGTTTCGACACGGTGAAAAGTTAGTGAGGCATAGAGAGAAGAAACAACCTGCAGCTGGTGTTAGGGATTTTCCAGTGAAACAACTGATTTATGACTCCGAAGCAGAGCAGTACAAACTAACCTTTTAGAACTGCAATAGACAGATACTGTACACACACTGTAAAAACTGTTACTTAGATTCAACTCAAAAAAATTAAGGCAACATTTTCCAACTATTTTTTGTAAGTTTAGTGAACTTCTTGTTATTTTGAGTTGGTAAAAATCTATATTATTTGTTTTACTGTATGCTAAAAAATTAAGTAGAGTCTACGTGTTAAAGCAAAACATTTGAGTTTTACCATTGTGACAAAGAACAGCATATTGACCAAATCATACTTAGTTTAAATAAGTAACATTTAAAATAAAAAAATAACTTTTTGATTTTAATTAACTCATTAATTTAGACAAATTATTTCTTCAATCCACTTAAAATAATTAGTTAGTATTTAATAATGAAAGCGAGGTAATCGTTTCCAATGTTTATTACTCTATAACTGCTGCCATATACAAACAATTGGGTGCATTAAGTTTCTGTAATCAATTTTAATGTAATAAACATTTTAACATTAAAAATTACAGAAACTTCTAACCTCTTAAAGTGCATCATAGAACACCTTCAAAGTGCAATCTGTGTACTCTTAACACTGACAATGACAATATAGTGACAACCTGAGCAATTTACATACAGTAAAAGGACAGTAAAAGGACTGACTTTAGTGCATGGTACATTTTAATATGTATTAAAACATAATAAACTAATAAAAGAACATGTTTGCACCATATTCTAATCAAACATTTGACTCTGAAATAAAATAAATGGCCTCTGACCTCAGCATTTGACATAAAACTAACTTCAACACATCTGAACTGCAGCCAATTAACAAACATTCACAACTTCTTCTGAAAAACACAACAAGATTGCCATTTGGTGTGAGGCTGGCATTTGATCTGCTAACTCAGAAGTTTGTTTTTGAGTGTCATAAATCTGGAGGAAGGCTTTGGGCGCAGTGTGTCAAGTCCCACAAAGAGTCTTTGGAACACCTCAAATGTTTTGCGGAGTTGTGGTGGATACTGCAGGTTCAGAGCATATGTCATCCCCAGAAGCAGGCAACATGCCCTGGCCAGATTACCAAGATTAGTAAGCACTGGGATTCCCTCAATGATGATGCCCACTGCATCTGGTTCACGACAGACATATATCTGCATATTGTGCATTTTCAAGTCCTCATGGACACTGCTCTCTGTTTTTCCCTGTATGAGAAAAAAAAAAATAGAACAGTAAGTTGCAACAGAATGATCTTCAAAAGTCTTCAATAAAAATAAATAAATCACATTAAGAGTTCACTAAAGGTTTGATCGAGCCAGCTCCTGCAAAGAAAGCCTGGCCTGTTGAACTTGCTGCATAGTACAACTTTCGGTGGAGACTCACAACAAACCTGCTAGACTACATCACACACACACACAACCACCTCCAAGGCCTAAATCCTTAAAGGCGAGAGGGGCTCAGCTGCTAACAGGTGTGGTTAAGTAAAAGTCGTTGTCAGTTATATCATAAGATGATTATGACTCCTGCATTAACGTAAAACAAGGATTTTACTTTTGTGAAGCTGCACTTGAAAAATATGACCATTCTTTTCAATCTACAAGCCACTGGAAGACCAAAAGGTTAATTTTGGACCCTGGTTCCTGCACATACATTTGGGTTTTTGTAGGTGTGTTTTGGATTTTTTGACAGAGCCAGACAAGCCATACTCCGTACTATACTCAGACAGACATGAGATGGATATTTGAAGAATAAGTGCTTTTCCCCAAAAAGAGTCAAACTATGCGTTTCAAACAATACTTACATAGTAGTCACAGATGAGCTCTTGCCCTCTCTCTCCCATGTATTCAATGAGGCATCTAAGAGTGACGTCTCTCTTCTTCACCACAGAGGTACTTGGATCCTATAAGTGAATAATGAAAAACTTAATCTTGCACGCAATATAACTACAACATACAACGTCATTATCAGTGTGGTTCTGTACTAATTGAAATAGCATTTCTTTCTGGCTACTTTGTCTAGGTTTCTATGTAAGTACTGGTACTTCTCAAACTTGAGGCCGGCGTTTAGCGCATCTGAAGTAAAAGTACTTGATGAACATGTACTATGTGTGGAGAGCATTCACTCAGCATCATTATCTCATTTTTGACCAAGTTGGCTTTTAGAGGCTTTTGCATCTGAACTCATATTATATATACATACACACACACACACACTTTTTTTTATATTTAACCCTAAAAGTAATGTAAAAAAAATATTTTTTGCAGTATTCACCCAATTACGCAAGACAAGTAAATACAGTACTGATTGTATCAATATGCATCTGCAACATTATTGCCACTTTTGCCTCACCTGTATCAGTTCCAATAACAAGTTCTTGATGCGTTGACCAGCCGTTCCACCCTTCGCACTAAACAGATCAAGAAGTTTTGGGGTGTATTTGTCCAGCTGGGACATAAACACTGATTCTAGTGGAACTGCAGCACACCTTCGGAATTCTTCATTTATCTGTAACACATCAATTGTTTGACTGTTATTTGGAACACAACCTTTCATTCTTATGCAATCCAGTAATCCATAAAACATGTGGGGTGGATCTTCAGTATGTGATCACGAAGAAGTGTGTCTAGCATCACATAACAACAACCTTGTTCACTGTTATTTGCATTTAAACAAAAACCGAGTAAGCAGCATGTCAGTGATAAATCATTTACCTGGAATGGTTCAAAGAGGGCAGGCCATCTTTCTTTGAATTTTGGCACATCTGGGGACTGGGCAACCACTTCCATTCTTCTCCAGCTATATGTCCTGGCCATCATGTCATTTATGCTTTTGACATCCCTTTTCTTGCTGGCTTCTATTAGGTCAAGCCTCACATTCTCAAGGCTGCTGTCTGTTTCACCAGAAGGGTGCCGAGGCAGGTAGTTTACTTCTGCCCTCTTTGGTTTCTTGATGTTTTTAGCAGGTTTTCGGTCATCTCCCATCTTGTGTTTCATTGAGTTTCAGGAGTTCAGGGCTTCCCAATGCTTTACGTTTGGTACGATAGTTTCCACATTTGTATTTCAGGCTTTGTTGCCACCCATAAATTCCATTAAACGATCCAGGCTCCTTCAAACAGAGATGCCTTTCTATTAGTGCCTGTGCTACTGCAGATCTTTGGGCATCGTTGGGATACGCTGTGTAGCAAAACATGGCCTCTGCCAGGCGCTCCAAGATATCCGCTTTGACGCTGGGTGATGTCAGTAGGGTGCCATCTCTCAAATAAATCTCATTACCTTGACTCAAAGCCAGCTCAGTGTTGTGTGAGAAAGTTGGAATTGGAAATACAGCAGGCCATGGACTTTGCCTTTCAGATGGTGAAGGAGACAGAATCAACGTATCATCTGACCCATCAGAGTGTGTCACAGACTCAGATAAAGAGCACACACTGGAGGTATCAGGGGTGTTTTCCTGGGGAACAAGGGTCAGTGTTATGTTTAGTGGTACATACACTACTTTCAGTGTGTCTTTATCTTTGAGTTCTTTTGTGGTCGTTAAAGTGAAAAAGTCATCAAATTCTTCATCTTTGTACTGAACACTGATATCAGTGGTGATGGCAAATTGTTCTTGGATGGCTGCAACTAATTCATCCACAGTTGAGGGTATTCCACTTTTGAGTGTAAGTTTTTTGACCTCGTGATCAATGAGGACCCGGAATCTGACTGTTGGTTCCATGTCTAGAAACACAGAAGAAACAAATATGTTACACAAAGTCATACTCAACACTGGAGACAGATGTGGTGCTTTAATGTAACCATGAGCTTTCCTGCAACAATATAGGCTGACAGGGGACAAACATCACTAAGGTTTTGTTGTTGAACAAGAGTTATGTGATCGGTCTTCTCAAGATGAAATCCACGATAGTGTTCATCATACCAGGACATGAGTGTTTTCACAATAAAATGCACCTTTTCCCCAAAAGGGCAATTTGAACAATCTCTGCAAAATCAGGAAGACCAGCAGTACCACCACAGGCCACGATCATGCCTTTTGAGTACCTTGTTCCATTGAAGGTGACGGTATCAGCCAGCTGTACTTGAGACTGACAAGGAAACAGATGCTTGATTGATTCCTGAACATTTACATGCAGGACATCTAATGGCACTGATGTGACTCTTACAACACTCAGAGCAGGCACAACTGTTGTGGAATGCAGGTGGTGACTTATCATAAGTTGATGCTTTGTGGCCAGAGAAAGGAGAATGTTCTTAAAGTTGCCAGTATGTCTCACAATCTGCTTAAATTGGCTGTGCTTAGCTTCAAATCTCATTGTCCAGAAAGCAATCACAGGTCCAAAAGCATTTATTAATGCAGGGTAGTGTTCTAAGAAGTGGTGCTTTGGGATTAACCCTTCATTAGGAAATACTTCTTGGAATCTATGTCGGTGTTCAGAAATTTTGAATCAAGATATGCAACACTTTCTTTGTTGTGGACCGGGCAACAACAAGTTCAATGATGTCTTTAAAGACATGAGCAGAAGCCAGGCTGGATCATTCAAAGGTATTCTGTGTCCAATAATGAATGGCAGCAGTCGTATGAGGGACCAATTTTCATGTGCGCTTCTCCGATCTTCTTTTTGAGGAAAAGGTTGTAGGCAATGGCTGAGGACAATTAGTTTTGTCAGTCCATTTATACGGAAATTGTGTGATAGCAGTGTTAAGTTCACTGAATGTGAAATATTTCTTTGAGATAAAAACACTGAAGCACAGACCCAATTCCAAGGGAACGATGCCTTCAAAAATGTTGTGCAATATATCGGGTGGATAGCCAGTCACACAGTGAAAATAGCTCAGATTTTCAGTAAGAGGGCAAGCATTTTTTACACCGTAACAGTGTGTCAAAGCTGGATTTTCTTTAACAGTCAATAAATGAGTGGCATGATTTTCTTTGGTCCGAACAGGAAATGCACCTGACCTCACCTCCTTTCGTTGAAATTCAGTTCGCTCTCCAAGACAAAATCTACAAATGAATGGTCCACCAAAATTTTCCACAAGTCCACAAATTGAATGAGCCCCAAGATTATCAGCGACTACACAAAACACAGAGCCTTTAACATGTTGTCCAACACTGGAAATGTAGACACCGTCATGCTCCAAAATAGCAATGTCTTTTAACAAAGGAGCAAGCACTTCAGCGTAGCCAAATTTTTGATGTCAACTGCTTTGCATAAAAGGGCCAAGTATACAGAGTTAAGAGTGGATCACGATGAATGAGGGATGTTGCCAAAGACCCAGTATACAGCTGTGATTTTATGCTTTTTTTAGATGTTCCCAGGGGGTTACAGATTTCAAAATCGTCTACATACAGTACAAGTGCAATTCTTAGCTCTTCAGAATAAAAGGAATTCTCTTTATAGACTGTACCATCACGATATGATCCATACTGAAAAGATGGCAACTGGTCCTGTTCTTTACTCAGAACTTTTTCTCTAAGATTTTCTTTACCCAAAATCTGAACTAAGGATTGGAGAATTGGGATATACTGGAAACTTCTCTTTTCATTTGGTTCGAGGATGTATTCAACGGGCTCAACAACTTCAAAACTTTCGTTATAATACAGTCGCCTCCTAAATGATGATGAAAGAGGACCACCAGCACTAAGTGCTGTGCTTAGTGGATTTGATTTGCACAATTCTTCCACTAAAGATGTTACAAACGTATTAGCAATCGTACAATTATTTTTCTTTAAGTGTGAAACAACAATATCTCTTATTGCAGTAATGGATGCAGAACTTACTATGAAGTGAAGATCATCTACTAGTTCATCAATGCAACGAATTGAAACATTATGAACACTTTCTAATTTCAAAAGAAGGGATGCTATGTACTCTATAACCACATTGCTTCCATCATCCTCTTCATAGTGTGCATCTGAGCCAGAGACTTGATAATTGGCATCACTGTGATCATCATCCTCTTCAGAGGCTTCAAAAACATGTGACTCCTCCTGTTCAGTTAACTGCCTTTGACAAATAATGCCTGGTTTGAAATCTTGTGAAGTATGTGGCGTATGCTTCCTGTGTTTGTGTGTCGCAAAAGTCCCATACACATTTGTTTGGTGATCACACCCTGCAAAAACACACTTTACGGTCTCATTATTCTTCAGATGATGACCAAGGTGTTCAAAAAACTCTTTTTCACTAGGGAATCCAGATTTTTTACATATTAGACAGGAAAAGAAAAGAGTTGCTTGAGGTGAGTTAAGTGAGTCAGCTGCTGGATGTTGTCTTGACAAGTGACAGCGGAGGCTACTCCAGTTTTTAAAAGAGCATGGGCAGTCTATATGTATACAAGGCAAAGCATGGCTGTGTCCAAAGGTCCCATGATGCAGTCTATAATGTTTTAGAATATCAGTCTTTGCTGGTACAACAGCGCTGCATAATTTGCAAGGCCATCCCATCTGTCATTAAAAATAGAAAGGCATGCCAATTTAGTTTTATTTTAACCCCCCTTTTTTCTGACTCTCAATAACTGACTTTTGGTTACCTTAATTCCTCTAAATGACAGATAACAACAAACCTCTGAAACATTGTATCTCAATTCCACCTACTAAAGAGCTTACCTACTCCATAAACTGCTTCTCCCAGTAGATCTGATGGTCTTCTAGAAAAGCAACACAAATGAAAGAAGAGATTATGAAAATATCAGGATCATTGATGTTATTGCAATGCAAAAATTAATATTTCATCTTTTATTTCATCAAATGATTTAAGACAATATAAAGTATTTCAAACAAATACATTAACGTTTCTATTTTAAGTATAACAACTCTTTTACCCTCATTCAAAACGACGAGAGAGCAACACACCTATACATATTTACAAATTGTTATGATACGTTGCAGAGAGAGAGAGGCGCCAAAAATATAAATACGTCTTCATCTTTTTCAATCATGCAGGGACAACAACTGTGACTACAAACCTAGCAGTTAACGTAACTTTTAACTGACACATGTGCGAGCATGAGAGACCATGCTACTAATTTTCTAGCCAATTTAAGACGAGTGATTTGAGAAAATAATTCACGTTCACCGACGCTAACGTTATTAAACTCCTTAAACAAACAAGTCCCCAAACTAAGTAGAAACACAGTTTGTCAGTATCTCTCACATATACCCATCCCACGTTAACGTTAGCGATTGTTGTTTTAAGATTAATGTTAATTTCAAAACCTTCCGTAAGGCCGCATGGCGCCTGCAAAACTGACACACGTTACTGTCTGAAACCTAGCGACGCATATACATTTTATAGTGCAATAAATGCGTGCTCATTCGGTTAAAACCTAAATTTATACGATGTAAATAGTTACTTACGTGTGTTGCACGTTGTATAAAGCCCTCAAAAACTCCACAGAAATTGGAAACTGGTCCGGTACAGGTGACAGTGAGCAACGATTTCGTGGTTCTGCTGCAGCGCGCGTCGTGTCGTGCCGTTTTACTTTGGATATAAACACTTAAATAGAGTTTTGTAGAAGCAATTTATTGTGAATGTCGGTAAAATCAAATTTTTAATAGGTAATAATAAGTTACAAAAACATTCACGCTTTTTACCTATGTAAAACTTAAATGAATTCAAAAAGAAAAGGAAACCAATTTATTGGAAGAAATATACTTTTTAAAATTAATTCCTATAGACAACACTCTTGAAGAGCTTTTTACAGTGCAGATACTGTAGGATTCAGAAAAAGTTCTTATTCTGATCATAGTATTAAAGTTGCTATAGAATGCAATTTGAAGTAGTGAAGGTGTAAATGGTTTAGTTAAGTGTACAGGTAATATCAGCAGAGTTTATAGAAAAGATTAGAGACTTAACTGGAATAGAGGACAAATACTTACAGTAGAAAGAAATTCTATTTAGTGCCTCTAAAGATCAAATGCCATTGTTAAGTGTATGGTTGTCAATAGAAGAAGAAATACCAATGTCAGATAAAGTTAGATTATTGAGGGATGTAGGAAGAAATATTCCAGGTGGATATAAATTGATAACAATCCTAAAACACCTATCTAAGAAACAGATAGAGGAAAGACTTGCAGAGTATGATTTAACCTCCCAACATCTAAGGATAGTGAGGAAAAGGAACCTCAAAATATGAGCGCACAGAAATTACAAAAGGTTAATTTCACAAAAATGCAGAATAATAAAACAGGAGAGAGAAAGCAGTATAACACTCGTTTTCAAACTAGACAAAAAGAAGGAAATAGCAACACTACGTTTAGGACAGAGAGTCAAAGTATAAGAGTTGGAAAGAAGAATGTAAGAATAGGTAAAGATGGATTGGAAAGTAAGATGGGGGATGTAAGCTACATTCCAGCAAATAGGTGGGAGAGAAGGACCCCAGCTGAAAGTTATTCAGAAGCGTAAATTAGAAAGTTCTTAAAGAACGTAGAGAAGGTTAGATGGACTAAAGTGGTAGATAAGACAGGAATGTTAATAGATCCAGAAAGTACGAAGAAAACAGTAGAGCAGAAACAAGTTGTACCACAATGAAATCAACTTGGCCTGTTGAAGAGGAATATCTGTGATCAAAGAGTAATTTGAAAAGGATAATAATCTATTTATTAATGTAGAAGGAACACAATAGTTCATTGATTCAGCAGCAGATGTTACCTCGACAGCAGAGCCAATACAATTCACTGATAATATTCTGGTACAAGCTTATAATGGTAAAGTTGAAAGAGAATGAATTAGAGGGTCCGAAAATTTGTTAGCAGCAAGGGATTTGAGAAAGGTATTCAGATCAGTTGATGTTGAGTTAGAATTAAGAAAAGTGCGTAGTAAAATGCTAGGATCAGAAGAGGCAAAAAGATGAGGTTATACAAAGAGAAGCACCTTATGCAAGGCACAAAAACTTTTTACTAGAGTTAGTAAAATGCATAAGCTTCAGTGTCAATATCCAATGATTAAATTGATAAAGAGGAATTAGGTGAAATTACTGAACAGGGAGTTCTGAAAGAAGTTTAATCTGTAAATTACAAATAGTCCTATACAATTAATTCTGAAGCCAGATAAAGTTTTCAGATTAGAAACAAACTATAAAGTAACTAAACCAGACAGAGGTTACGTCATTAATACTAGAGATCCAGTAGAAAGAATAAGAGAAGCAAGATTTCTCACAAAACTGGATTCAGTGAATAGCTTTTGGTTAATTCCTTTAATAGAGAAAGACAAGGTGCTGTAAATAATACATTTGTATTGTAAACAGTAAACTTTACTGTAAATAATATATATATTTTGAATGATTTGAGAGTAAATAATAACCATTATGTTTACCAAAGATTACCTCAAAGCTGAATGAATTGTTGCGTAATTTGTTAATATAGTCTCGAAGAGATATTAGACGAATCACCCATATGAAATTGCTTTTACTGATAATATATTAATGATAAATTATAAAGAAAGAGTATTTGGAAACTGTGAAAACAAATAGTTGTCTGGCTGAAGTGGGATTAGAGCTGAACTTAAAACATGAAGTAATGGCAGGAATAATAGAGTTTATTTGGATTTTGATTATCGATAGGGAGTAAAATAACTACAGAATCGATGAGAGAGTTTAAAAACCCCAGAAAGAGTTAACAATGTACAACAGAAAATAGGATTAATGAATTATGTGAGAGATGTAGTTCCTAGGTTTAGTCAGATAACTAAACCCATATATGCCAGAATAAAAGATGAAAAACTCTGTTGACTGAGGCAGGAAAAACACTGCAAAACTGAAAAGCAACTATAAGTTTAGAACAAATAAGAAAGAAGAGATTATAGTAAAAACCTAGAAATAGACCTAAATACAGATGTAACTGGTTATCAACTGATAGTAAGGAATGAGAAAATTAATATAACAAAATGATGTCAAGGAGCTGAGAGAATCCAGAAAGAAAAGTTTTTACCAGAAGTAAAGAAACTAGTAACTATCAGTAAGACTTAAAAGATCTTGTGCGAAAACAGAATTCTACAGTTAATACAGATAGAGTATTTAACTAAGAATAAAATAACAGACGCAAAATACCAAGATACTCAATGACAAAGATAGGAGAATGTATTTAGAGATCCTAACTTAAGAAATAGTTAAGAAAAACTAAAAACGTCAGAAGAGTAAAATAAACTTATTTAAAGGAATTACAGTGTGTGTATCAAAAACTAGAGCAAATGATAATCTAGAGCACTGGGCACAAATAAAGTGAATAAAGATAAAATGAGAAGAATAGGGAAGAGGTGAAGGAAAGAGGTCCCGTTACAGCTCTGTTTTGCAGAAGCAATGTCTGTTTTAAAGGCTTATGAAAGGGTTAAAAGCTCAACAAGTTATTTTGATAACACAGTAGCAGATATAGTATGTTTGAGTGTAAACTTAGAAATCTGAAGACAGAACAGCTTTTCAACATTGAGTAGAAAGCCTGTTTAGTATAGTGAGCTGTGGAAGGACTTTTACGATCTAATAAAAGAGTTAGATCTAGTAGTTGTTCATCAAGCTGAACATATCACAGATGACACAGAAATAGCGCAGAGAGATGGACGAATTAGAAGAAATAAGGTGTATAGTTGTAATCATAGAAAGCGAAAATAACACCATTCATAAAGTACATGATTACATGAAACATCCTAATGTTAAAAATTAAAGGGCAAAGTCTTATCAGATAAAAGGTACAGACAAATAAGGCTAAAATGTGACAATTGTGTGAAAAGAGGGTACAATAAAACAATGAAATGATTATTGTAAAATTACACAAGAACGGGTTAATAAGGAATAGTTAATGGATATAACAGGACCTTTAAATCCAGGATCGAAGCTCGGAAATAAACATATACTAGTAGTAGAAGGATTTGCTGGACACATGAGTAAAATCCTGAAAATTGCTTGAGTCGGGGGAGACCTCAAGCAATTTGTTGAGATAAAACCACTTATTTAGTTGAAAGTTAGAAGAATAGCTTTTAAAGAAAAGTTTTATGTTATTCACCTGAGAGGAATACATCTTTGAAAAAAAATCTTTAGATCTAATTACAATAATTTAAAATGGTATAAATGCATGAAAGAAGCATTTATATTATTGTAATTTTAACAAATAAAGAAAGAATGAATTGTTGGAAAAGACAAAGAATAGTCTAGTGACAAATGTCAAGTTACTTGATTACTAAACAAGATAAGGTGATAAACATGATTGACAATCATAGAGTAGAGGAGTTGCAAAATAGACTGTGGAGTAAAAGAAATGTAATTTTAGCTACTTAACAATTAGAAATTGAACTGAAGAGGTAAAATTACTTTTTTCTAAAAATGTAAAATGCCTGCATTTGAGGGTTATATCTCACAAAAGAGTTTCATTCATGCATGAAGAAATATGCAATGACTAGGAATGAACTATTGAAGCAATAAAACAGCTAGTACTATGTCTCTGGATGGACCAAAAATGAGAGAAACTCAAGTATGCTCAGCAGAAGTAAGAAATAAACTTCGAAACAAAAAGATATAACTAACAAATATCAGAACATAAGATTTAAGGCAGAGAAACAAGGAAAAGTGTTCACTGGCAGTGGCGTGGCTGTCTGGCACCGTAAGTATGACATTTTGTTAATCATAATAAATTATGATAGACCCCATAGAAGGGGAATACGTATGTTTTGAATGTAATAAGACTTTTAGAAGGGGAATGAAGCCCAACCATAGAAGAAAAGTCTTTTTACACACAAGACGGTCGTAAGATCTGTAACAGCAGAACTTACAAATACTGAAAGTCTCTAGATGACTTAAAGAAACTGACGGAATTTCAGATTTGTGTTATATTTTACAGGACAAGGAACCTGGAGCTAAGTATTGGCTCAGGCAGAGAAGTGTTCAAGGGTTAGTGAAGATGGAAACAGGTCTGCTTAAGCAAACCAATCTTTGTGGTAACCATGATAAATGTAGCTATACTTATTATAACGTTTTGGGTTTTTACAAAATCCAGTGACAACTTGATGATAGTTGATCAAGAGACTGAGGAGAGGAATGAGATCTATTCTGAGTATACTGATCCTGACTAAAATTTCAAAAATTCAAATTCAATTTATTTGTCACATACACATACATACATGGTACGACATGCAGTGAAATGTTCTTTACAACCGTCCAGCATCAAAATAGAAACAAAATAAAATTTAAATGTATATATAAATATAAAATATAAGAAATATATATAAAAAAAAAAAAAGTGTGCAAAGTAGAATATAAAAAATAAAATAAAATAGAATATAAATATAAAGTATAAGATATAAAGTGTAAAGTGTAAGTGTAAAGTGGCTGTGCAATGTCCAGTGCAAAGTGGCTAGTGCAATTGTCCAAATGTAAGTGGCGAGTATCTGGGAAAGAGGGAACATGGGAATTCCGGTATTTAGGTGCTGGGTGTTCTCTGGTTCAGACTCCGAATGGCCTGCGGGAAGAAGCTCCTCCTCATTCTCTCTGTGTTTGCCTTCAGGGAACGCAGCGCTTTCCTGAACGCAGCAGAGAAAGAGTCCATTGTTGGGATGGCTGAGGTCTTCCACGATCTTCCTGGCCCTGGTACAGCACCGCTTGTTGTAGATGTGCTGCAGCACAGGGAGCTTAGTGCGGATGGTGCGCTCAGCTGACCGCACCACCTTCTGGAGAGCTCGCCTGTCCTGCATGGTGCTGTTTCCAAACCAGGAGGTGATGTTTCCCGTCAGGACACTCTCGATGGTGCAGGTGTAAAAGTTCCTGAGCACCTGAGATGGGAGTCTGAAGTCCCTTAAGCGCCTCAGATGGTATAGACGCTGCCGGGCCTTCTTCACCAGGGTGTTGATGTGACAGGACCAAGACAGGTCCTGCGTGATGTGAACACCCAGGTACCGGAAACTGAGACTATGAGATGGATGCAAGTTTTGTGATAAACATTGGAGGTCCAGAAGGAAACAACGTTGAGAAAGAACCAAATAAGAAATTGATAACTAGTGAGAAAAAGTTAGAAAAAGGAGGAAAGAGAAATTTTCTTGAAGAAAGCAAAGATCAATATACAAAGGAAAAGTATACACTTTATGAGACTTTGCATAAGTTAAGAAAACCTTTTTCTGATTAAAAATGGTACAGTGAGTCCACTAGAAAGGCTGAGATAGCTTTAGGACGAAATAAATATTCACAGAAGAAAAAACTGTTCTATCAGATCAGTATTGTAACAGACAAATTCTGGGAGGATTGCACTGATCAAAGTGTTGAACAATGTGCTAAAACTAGGTACAATTGGCAATTACATGTGATTTGGCGTAACAGCGTTATAAGCATTGGGTAATAAAGTTAGAGAATAAGTGTACACAGTTGATGAGATTTATTGGGAAGTTTGTGTGTGTAGAGAGAAGTTGAGCTGTGAGAAAATTTATAGCCAAAGAGCAGGAGCAGCTTCAAATGTTTAAGGCAAGCATTGGTTAGTGTCTTTAAACAGACAGGGATTTAAAAGCGAAGGAGTAATGATTCAAACTATTTTAAAAGAGCCACTATTTTGGAAAAGGTTGATAACAGACGAGTTTGTTGAAACTGATCAAATGGTAATACAGTTTAGGTTATTTGATCTGTTGCAAGATGTAGCAACAAGTAAGAGGGAGAAAATAGTCCCCATTAAGATTACAGAACAAAAAGAGAGCTCCAATTTAGCAAATCTAGGCACAAGGGTGCAATACAACAATACCCGACTGAATAAGTATTATCCTATACCTCTAGTTAGAATGAGATACAAGAATGATTATAGTATAATTACATGGGCAATTCCTGAGGAAATTCCGGAGTATTATAATATGGATGAATTGCCAAGGCCTCTGTACAAACTCAGCAGAAACTTTAGAGGTGAAATGAAAGCGGAAGAATTGCTAACTTTAAAAACGTATTGGACTGTGAGGTATTTTGAAGACATAAAACAAGTAGGGATCGCGCACTGGCAAATGTCTGAATCAGACAGTAGACAGCAATGAGAGAAGGAATGATATTAATCAAGGCATTAGTAGACTGCTATCTGAACCCATAGAGACTGATATGAATGTATTTGCTGCTGTGACGGTGAATTATAACATTCAAGAAAATGGGCGATGTATGCCTCCGCTTTCACTGTATTTTATGTTGGCCAAACGGCAGTATTTCCAAGAAAGGGGAAACTTACAGGAGTCTAAAAGCCTATGGTCTATAATGAACAAGAAAGTTACTGTATTAAAGTCTTAATTCTAGGAGTTTTCTCAGTAAGCACCTATAGAACCTTAAGATGGATAATATGCAATTTTCGTATGATATTAATCATTGCGACAGGATTATTTCTGTTAATTATTTTGGAGCAAACTGGTCTTGGGAGACTCCTTAGGATGATTTGTGGCAAGATCTGTAGATCTGCTAAAAAATGTAGGAGAGGTGAAAGACAACCCCCTATTAGTAATTTGCATTCAACGCGTCATGTACCTGATAAAATTGGTGTTGTAAAATCATATCAAGTCACACGCGTTTAGAAGGTTGGACAGACGGACTCTACCATTGACCAGATCAGACATGTCTTACAGCAGGATGTCCAACACAGAGATTACTAGAAACTTAGATGGACTTGACCATTTCGATTTACTGGTAATCGCTATCTTTTTATATTATCAAGAAATGTATGTTATATATATATATATATATACTGCTATTTGGTAACAGTATGTGAACAATATACTTAAGAAAAAGTAAAATCTGCAATTGATGGAATAAAAATGTTTAGAAATATGCTTTATTTATAGGAACTTAAACGAACAGCTGTCACCAAGCCAGCAGAGGGAGCTCTTACCTTTGGGTGATCTGCGATCACTCCCTCTGCTGCTACTTCCTGTATGTGTCAGGAACGAACACGGATTCAGTTGCAGGATCAACTTAATTTATTTGTAGTCTTTGAACAAAAACTCGACTGGGGCAGAGGAACAGAAAACTTGACATCAGCAGGAAAATCAAAACGGCCTCCAGTCACTCCACTAGGCAGGGAGCATAAGAAAACGGGAACTTGATAACGAGTCTCTACATAGTCCTGCTGCTCGATTCCAGCGTAAGATCCCCAGGATCAGGTGAGGACGAGCTGCCAAACACAGCACCGGAAGAACCAGGCCCGGCACAGGGGATCAGAGGTCTGGAGAAAACAAAAAGGCAGAGCAAGCAAAGAGAGAGAAAAAAACTAAAAAACACTAGCTAAACTTGGAGCCTACACAGACTTGACAAGACAGGACAGGACTGGATACGCTTGCAGCATCCTCACACCACAACGGTCAGACACAAGACTGCAAACAAAGGGAGCTTAAGTAGGGGGAGCAGTTAAGGAGCTAATGAGCCACAGGTGAGAAGGCAGCTAATTTAGTGATTAATCAGATGACGATGGGGCGGGGAAACACAAGCACATGGCAGACTGTTTGACAGAAAAACAAAACAAACTGATCAGACTGAAGTCATGACAGTACCCCCTCCCAGGAGCGCCACCTGGCGCCCCCAAGGAGCCTCACCTCGTCGCCGGGCGTGAAGTCCTCAACCAGAGTCTGATCCAGAATGTCCCGGGCCGGTATCCAACTCCTCTCCTCCGGTCCGTAGCCCTCCCAGTCCACCAGAAACTGGAAACCCCGACCACGGCGTCTAACATCCAGGAGCTTTCTCACAGTGTACACTGGAGTACCATCCACTATCACGGGGAGGAGTCGGGAGTAGACCTCACAGGATTAAGGGGCAAAACACAGGCTTAACCCTGGACACATGAAAGACAGGGTGGACCCGACCAAGAGTGTGGGAAAGCTTTGAGCCGCACCGCCACTGGACTCAGAACCTTGGTGATAGGATATGGGCCAATGAACCTGGGCGCCAGATTGCGAGAGGGCACCGGAGAGGCAGGTCCTTGGTGGAAAGCCATACCTTCTGACCACACACATACTGAGGAGCAGGAGTCCTGTGACGATCAGCCGCTGCTTTGGTCCGTCTGGAAGCCGGGCCAAGACCTCCTTAGCCCTCCTCCAGGTGCGGCGACGACACGGACGGATTTTGAGGGCCAAGGCAGGCGGGACCGCAGCCTCGGGTTCCTGAGTGGGGAAAAGGGGTGGTTGATAACCCATAGAACATTGAAAGGGGACATACCTGTGGAGCGCTACAGGGAGAATTGTGGGAATATTCGACCCACGGTAGCTGCTGGCTCCAGGAGCTCGGACTGTGTGATGCCATACAGCGGAGAGCTCTCTCGAGATCCTGGTTGGCTCGGCTCGGACTGCCCATTGGTCTGGGGTGAAAACCTGAAGACAGACTCGTGAGAGGCCCGATCTGTCTACAGAACTCTTTCCAAAACCGGAGACAAATTGTGGTCCTCTGTCGGAGACCACATCTACCGGAAGGCCATGAATCCGAAAACGTGGTCCACCACCACCTGTGCGGTCTCCTTGGCGGAAGGGAGTTTGGGCAAAGGGATAAAATGGGCAGCACAGAGAAGCGATCCACCACTGTCAGTATCACGGTGTTGCCTCTCGAAGGGGAAGACCAGAGACAAAGTCAAGGGCCAGGTGTGACCAAGGACGAGAGGGAATGGGCAGGGCTGCAACAGACCAACAGGAGACTGGTTAGAAGTCTTATTTTGAGCACACACCGAGCAAGCCAACACAAACTGCCTGACATCGGAAGCCATGGATGGCCACAAAATCGCTGACGGATGGTAGCCAGCGATCTCCGAACACCTGGGTGACAGGCTACCCTGGACTCATGACCCCACTGGAGAACCTTGGGGCGTGAGCAGCCGGCACAAATAACCGACCCTCCGGGCACCCCTCTGGCGCCTCTCCTCCCGTCCGGCCTTTCTCACTCGCTGTTCGATGTCCCAGGAGAGGGACCCACAACCACCCCCTTAGGGAGAATGGTATCGGGATCCAAATCCCTCCCAGGAACCTCAAACAGGCGAGAGAGGGCATCAGGCTTAGTGTTCTTAGAACCTGGCGATCTGAGAGGAGAAGTTAAACCGCCCAAAGAAGAGTGCCCAGCGAGCCTGGCGAGCATTTAACCTCTTGGCCGAGCGGATATATTGCAGGTTCTTATGATCCGTCCATACCAAGAAGGGCTGCGCCCAGCTCCCTCCAGCCACTGGCGCCACTCCCCAGAGCCAGCCTGACTGCCAGCAGCTCCCTGTTACCTATGTCATAATTTCGCTCTGCAGGGCTCAGGCGGTGAGAGAAAAAGCACATGGGTGCACCTTCTCATCTCCAGGGGACGTTGGGATAGAACCGCGCCTACCCCGACCTCTGAGGCATCTACCTCAACAATAAACTGACGTTCAGGATCTGGAAGACAAAGAACAGGAGCAGAGATGAAAGCGGGACTTAAGAACATCAAAGGCCTCCTGAGCCTGAGAACTCCACCTGAACGATACTTTAGGTGAGGTAAGTGCCGTTAAGGGTGCAGCGACCAGGCCAAAGTTCGGATGAATCGCCTATAGAAGTTGGCGAAGCCCAGGAACCGCTGCAGTGCCTTCCGAGAATCGGGGTTGGCCACTCGACTCACGGCTCTTGTCTTGGCAGGATCGGCTTTAATCCCCTCCGCTGAAATAATATGCCCCAAGAACGAAACTGACTTGGCGTGGAACACACTTCTCCGCCTTGGCATAAAGCTGGTTCTCCAGCAGCCGTTGTAGCACCTGGACGAACGTGTTGAGTGTGTACCTGCAACGAGGGGAGAAGATGAGAATATCATCAAGATACACAAAGACAAACCTGTTTACCATGTCCCTCAACACGTCATTGATCAGGGCCTGGAAGACAGCTGGGGCATTAGTAAGCCCGAAGGTAAGACCCGGTATTCAAAGTGTCCGTAGGGTGTTAAAGGCTGTCTTCCACTCATCCCCTCACGGATGCGGACCAAATGATAGGCGTTGCGGAGGTCTAGTTTAGTAAAGACCTTGGCTCCCTGTAATAACTCAAAGGCAGAGGACATCAGAGGTAGAGGATACGGTTTCTTATGGTGATGTCATTCAGGCCTCGATAGTCGATGCAAGGACGCAGGGAGCCATCCTTCTTCTTAACGAAGAAGAACCCAGCACCAGCAGGTGAGGAAGAGGGTTCGGATGAGGCCGGCATTTAAGGACTCCTTGATATACTTGTCCATGGCTTCTCTTTCCAGGACTAGACAGGAGTACAAACGCCCTCTAGGCGGAGAAGTGCCTGGGAGGAGATCGATGGCACAGTCGTACGGCCGGTGAGGAGGTAGGGATGTGGCTCGAGACTTACTGAAGACCCGACAAAGATCATGGTACTCCGCCGGGACCCCAGAGAGATCAGCGGACTCCGTCTGAAACACAGAAGACACAGAGACAGGAGACAAGGCAGCACCCAAACACGAAGCAAGACAAGACTGACTCCAAGATAGCACAGAATTACCTGACCAATCCACGTGAGGCTTGTGCTGGCGCCAACCACAGGTGCCCCAGGACAACAGGGCTCCGAGGAGTCAAGAAAGGTACAGCTCAATTACCTCACGGTGATTGCCAGAGACCACTAGACTTACTGAGGGAGTGGAATGAGTGATGGAGAAGAGAAGGAGGCCATTGAGAGAGCGGACAGGAATGGGGAAGGGGAGAGGAATGGCGGGAATGCCCCACTGTGCAGCGACTGAGGCATCCAAAAAATTGCCCTCAGCTCCCGAATCCACCAGAGCTGGGCAAGAGTGGGCGGAATCCTGGAAGCGAATGGACACCGGAAGCAGGTGCGAGACTTTGGGGACTGGAACATGGAAAAACGCCCATCAGAATTCCCCGACTTGCTGATGGGCCCCGGCTTTTAAAGGACACCGGATGGCTCTGTGTCCTGGCTTCCCACAGTATAGGCAGAGCCCTCGAGTCAGTCGATCCTGCCTCTCCTTGGCAGAAAGACGAAGGCGGCCCACCTGCATGGGTTCGGGGTCGGCTGTAGGGAGTGAGGTGGCGAGGGTGAAGTTGGGTGCTCTGTCTTCCAAGGTCCGGGAAGACTGGGCAGTCCACCGCTGACGGGGCGAAGCTGAAGACGCCCTCCACACGCGCAGAGCCAGTTCCACCAGGGAGTCGAGATCACGAGGCAGTTCATGGGTGACAATCTCATCCTGGATCTCATCGTTCAGCCCCTCCCGAAACCTGGCTGCAGAGGCAGCCTCATTCCAGTCACAGGTGGCTGCCAGTGTTCTAAAGCGGATGAAGTAGTCTGTGACCGACCCACCATCCTGCCTCAATCGCACCAGCTGGGAGGCTGCCTCCTCCCCTGTGCTGATCGATCGAACAGCTTAATCATTTCGGCTCAGGAATCCCTCGAAAGTGGCACAGAAAGGGGCACGAGCATCCCCAACGGCAGTTGCCCAGTCACGAGCCCTCCCCTTGGGAGGTGATCACGAATGCCACCTGAGACTCCTCTGTGGCATAGCGGCGAGGGCTGGAGTGCAAAGACCAGGAACACTGGGACAGGAAGGCCCGGCACGAATTAGGATCCCGTCATAGGGAGGAGGACTATTGGCATGGGGTTCTGGACCGGCCTGAGGTGAAAAGTATGCCTGGGCAGCAGCAGAGCGGGTGGCCTGGGCCTCTTGCTGGAGTTCTTGCACCCTTGCACTGAGCTCAGCAACTTGGGTTGTCAGAAGGTCGACATCTCTTGAGGTAACCGTAATTTGAGTCGCATGCTGGCCAAGGAGAATACCCTGTTGCGTCACAGCAGTCCTGACTTGGTCTTCTCCTGCTGAATCCATCTTTGGTCTGACCGTTCTGTCAGGAGCGAACACGGATTCAGTTGCAGGATCAACTTAATTTATTTGTAGTCTTTGAACAAAAAACTCGACTGGGGCAGAGGAACAGAAAACTTGACATCAGCAGGAAAATCAAAACGGCCTCCAGTCACTCCACTAGGCAGGAGCATAAGAAAACGGGAACTTGATAGCGAGTCTCTACATAGTCCTGCTGCTCGATTCCAGCGTAAGATCCCCAGGATCAGGTGAGGACGAGCTGCCAAACACAGCACCGGAAGAACCAGGCCCGGCACAGGGGATCAGAGGTCTGGAGAAAACAAAAAGGCAGAGCAAGCAAAGAGAGAGAAAAAAACTAAAAAACACTAGCTAAACTTGGAGCCTACACAGACTTGACAAGACAGGACAGGACTGGATACGCTTGCAGCATCCTCACACCACAACGGTCAGACACAAGACTGCAAACAAAGGGAGCTTGAGTAGGGGGAGCAGTTAAGGAGCTAATGAGCCACAGGTGAGAAGGCAGCTAATTTAGTGATTAATCAGATGACGATGGGGCGGGGAAACACAAGCACATGGCAGACTGTTTGACAGAAAAACAAAAACAAACTGATCAGACTGAAGTCATGACAGTATGAGGACTATAAATACTGCAGCAGGCCACTCAACTGCAGGTTGCATTGTTCGCCTGTTTGGATTTCTATCAGATTGTTGTTTCTTGTTTTCCTGGTTTTGACCCTGCCTGTCTTCTGATTTTTTGATTGTTTGCTGCCTGACCTGACCACCGCCTGTTTTTGGATTTTGTTTTTGTCAGCTTTCACGTTGGGTATTGAGGAGGAAAAGGACACCGCATCAACTCCTGTAATGGCTGCCTTCCCCGAGCCCCTGCCCAAGATGGCCGCCTTCCCCAAGCCGCTGCCCAAGATGGCCGCCTTCCCCGAGCCGCTGCCCAAGATGGCCGCCTTCCCCGAGCCGCTCCCCAAGATGGCCGCCTTCCCCGAGCCGCTCCCCAAGATGGCCGCCTGCCCAGAGCCGCTTCCCAAGATGGCCGCCTGCCCAGAGGCGCTTCCCAAGATGGCCGCCTGCCCAGAGCCGCTTCCCAAGATGGCTGCCGCCTGTCGTGCGCCGCCTCCAGTGCCCGTGCGCCGCCTCCAGTGCCCACACCTCGTGCGCCGCCTCCAGTGCCCGCGCCTCGTGCGCCGCCTCAAGTTATCCCACCCTCCCACCCTTGCCACACATCGTCGATGGATCCCAGCAGCCCCTGCACTCATCCTCTGCCCTCCACCTGGAGCTCGCCACGGGTCTGCCAGTCTCCATCGCCGCCGTGGGTGAAGGATCCCTCGCTTCCTCGGCTTGTAGACCCGTCGGCTTCCCTTAGGCTCCTAGCTCCCTCCTCTCCACCGTGCTCCGTCAGTCCACCAGCTCCACCAGGCTCCATCGTCTCTCCGGCTCCGCCTTGGTCGGTCGTCGACCATCTGTCGCCTCAGGATTCCACTCCTCAGGATTCCACTGTTTTGTGAATATGATTAAATGCTTATTAGAGATAGGACAGACTCGACTTACTTTACCTTACCTGAGGATAAACTAAATAAGGTAGAAGGTGCAGGAGATTTGCGAATCATAAAACAAGATATATATACACAGATTACTTGTTAACGTCAGTTTGTATGGGACGCAATATGTACGTGTGTATGTTTTATATTGTGTCTTTTGTGTCTTAGAACATCAATGTATCGTCATGAGCCGTAGGGTTTCATTTGGATTTGTCTGTGCATGTTTTTTTTTTTTCAGACAAACATCACATTTTCATTTCTGGTTGAACTATCCCTTTAACACAAACAATCCTAAACAATGCTGATAAGACAAAATGTCCAAACAACATTTACAACCAGAAGAGGACTTACCTTTGAACAAACTCCAATATTCAGGCAGCTTCCTCTTGGTCCTGCAAATTGAAGACATAATAGGAGAAAACATCAATGCTGATCATCCAGCCTCCAAGTGTGACTTTGTCACCAGGAACTGAAAGAGAAAACTGTAATGTTTAATGTCCTGAAACAGTATCAAATCTAGGTTGCACATTTCACAAAAAGGCTAAATACAATTTAATGTTTCTATGGTTATCATAAAATATGCTGCTGCAAATTAATACAGTCCATGACATTACAACAAAACCCCCAAAAATATAAGAACAGTTCACTCAAAAATAAAAATTACTCCATAATGTACTCACACCGAAGCCAAGTGTATATGACTTTCTTCTTTCAGACCAACACAGTTAAAAGTTTTTTGAAACATTTAACCTGTCTCTTCCAAGCTTTTTCAATGCTGGTGGGTAGTGGCCATGAATTTGATATATCTGCAAGAACTGCATCAGAAAACAAACCAATACTTGATTCTTTGGAAGCAGATCAATGGGTTTTATTTAAAAAAAAATTTAATTATAAACTCCAATCACTGACTTCCACTGTGTACACCCCATTTTTGGGTGAACTATTCCTGTAAACTCCATGCCTTGCATACGTGACACTTACCCAGCAGTTTCAGTCGTGGACTGGCAAGAAGGTCAGGAGTCCAGATGCCTTCATCTGCTGCGGTGGAAGATATATGTATATGTATGCAATATGAAATTGTGTGTACAATCATAGCAGGCATAAAGCAAATAATACTAAACATATAAGATAAAACTAAATAAAACTTACATCAGCTCTGAGTATTAGTCCTATTCCTGCTGTTTATTTGCCATGTTGGCTTGAGTGAGAAGATGAAGGCAGTGGGCTAAAGAGCAAAGACTTGTATCCGTCAAGTCAACTGGCAGGATGTAGAATATTATCAAGTGTGACTTCTGTAATTTCTGAAACATAGGACAATAAAATCAACAAGAATGAATGTAGACTTTACTGTAAATTTATCACAGTGTTTAAAAGGGAATGTAGCCATCTTTCCTTCACTAATAAGACTTTTTACAACACTTAAAAGATGCATTAGGCTAAAGGCTATTAAGTCGCACAATTGCAAATATGTTGCTGCAGGTCTTAGAACAAAAGTTGCAAGTTATAATTTTCTGCTCTCAAATGGATTGAAGTATTATGTAAACCATGTAGCCTTAACTTCAATTCACTTTTCAAAAAACCCTAAAACAATTTTTAAATATAGCCCAGTCCCTCATATAAATTGTGTAAAAAATTCAAGGACCGTCACAAGTACATTTAGTGTAATGTCACGACATGTTAAATGCTAATGAACAAGCCACCTATAACTTTAACGTTAGGCTATTGCTCTTTGCTGATTTGTTTACCGTCCTATCAAGTAGACACAGAAGTAATAATAATAAAAAAAGTTGCTATTAGTAATGTGATTTGAACATATAAACAGAATAAAACAAATTTTGATCACTTACTTTGATAAACCAACGAGAATAAAAGAAAGTCCAGTTCACAGACTCTCATTCTGCTCTGTGTTCTTACTTTACACCTAATAAAATGATGGCGATCTGATGTTAAAACTCAGTATTTCTGCTGAAGGAGTCGATGCGTCGTGGTTTTCTTCCTGTGTATGAGGACACTGAATGGCGTTGTAATGTGTGACTAGACAAAAAATACTGCATTATCTTGTGAAACTGAACAATAGTTTGCATTTGGTTTTTATCACGTGACATGCTTCACAGTTAACAGTATTCAACTGTATAAATGAAGAACGGTAAATTGCTGTGCAAAATTCACCATCGTATTTTTACAGTTTTTTTTTACAGTGTACTCTCAAGTGACTCTCATTTGTGTGATCGCTAAACATATTCTAAATAAACTATAAATAAGAAAATATTTTTATCCTCACATTCTTTCTTGTAATTCATTAACCTCAGTCATTTACCTGACCTTGCTTTCTAAAAAAACTCAATCATGTACAAACATGTTGCTTACATATTATAGCCCAGTTTGTTCTGATTACAGTGTCATATATTTCATCCAGTCTTATAAACAACTGATGTTAGGGCATGTGAAACTTCTGATGTTGTGTTAAAAATGTGGCATTTACCTTAAATTGTCTCTAGTAACTTTTTTTCTTAATAGTCCCTTTCTTAGAAGTAAAAGCATTTTTAAAATTACTTTCCAACTTATAAATAATTTTCTTCATTTCAGTAGTGTGAGAGCACAACATGTGTTAATAAATTTTCATTATATATTTTTTTCTCAAATACATGTTGGACACAATTATTGACATCCCTAGAAATTATTAGTAAGTTTTATATATATATATATATATATATATATATATATATATATATATATATATATATATATAGTTAGGTATTATTTTTCTAAGTGAATGATTAAATTTGTTGAAATTATATTCTTGTCAGAGTGCTCCTTCCTTAAACTACTCTGTGACTAGATTATATATATATCAGGCATAACATGCTAATATCTGTCACTGATCTGTCAGTTAATAAATGAAAAACAGCAGATTTAGATTTTATTTTTTTTTTTTATTACACGCGTACAATCACACTAAATACATTGAAACACAATACACATTAACACTAAACGATTACATATAATTCATTAAACACATGAACATATAACATAAATGCTTTAAGCCATCTGGCCCCAGTTGTTGGTCTCTGATTTTGTTGGCCGTGTGCTCCCTTTTTTCTGGAGGTGACCGGCTCACACTTGCATTGTCCTGTTAAAGTAACAGACAGAATGATGTAACATTAAACAGATTGAATTATTATCTTTTAAGAAAATCTAAAGATATATTGCTTCTACCATATTAAAATATAATACATATAGTTTTAAATAGTAAGGGCTGAAGTGCATACGTTCTTAAGTAAGTCTAAATAAAACTTCATGGAGAGCTGGGACGTGGGCTGTGGGTCTTGATGTTTCTGCCTCTTCAGTTTAGGCTTCTTTGTCACCTTGATGGTTTCTACACACAGTACTTTTTGAGGAGATGGCTCACACACATCTCTGCTCTCAGCTGAAGAAAAGACATAACCATGTAATGCCAGACAGTTTTAAAGAGTGTTCAATCCAAACATATATCTTTATAATTTTTGGAAATATAAAGTCATTAGATTTTAAATTATAGATCTAGACATTGTAGCTTATGTAAAGACAATGAAAAGAACTTACTGATGCCTTCTGCTGCCTCCACTGCCTCTGCTGCTGTCTCCACTGCTCCCTCGCTTCTGCTTCTGCTGCTCTGTGAGTCTTTGCTTGGCTCCCTGTCGGGGAGTTCCTGTAAAGCCCAGAATTCACAGGCAGCACTTTTGAGGTCCTGGAGGGCATAGATAATTCCTGGGTGGTAGATGTGCTCAGCTGCTCAGCAAGCCTCCGTTTTCCTGCCTTTGTGGCTCTGGTGGGCACTGATGCTTCCTTTAGACACCCAGTAGGCAGTGGAGAACTGGCTAGCACTCCTGCTCCTGTGAGGTCCCGGTATATACAGGGTTCCTGTCAGGTATAGAAGCTACCTGTGTGCACCTGGAAGGAGAGGTCAGAGGCTTCTTCTGGAGGAGTTCCTTCCTCAATCGCTCAGGTATTTTGAGCCTCTGCCTATCCGGGGGTCTTTTGGGGCACGGGTGCTGCCTTTTCTGAAGAGGCTCTGGGTGACACCTGTAGCAGCTCCTGCCTCAGCCGCTCAGGTATCTTGAGCCTCTGCCTCTCCTGGGTCTTGTTGGGCACAGGTGTTGCCTTCTCAGAAGTGGCTTGGGGCTTCTGCTGCAGTTCCTGCCTCAGTGGCTCAGAGATCTGTGAGGCAGGCACAGGTTCTCTCTGAAGAGACCTTGTAGGCATCGGTGGTCTCTTTGAGGACCTGGCAGGCACAGGTGATCTCAGATCATTAGCAGCCTGCAGCAGATGCTGCCTCAGATGCCCAGGGATCCTGAGTTTTCCTCGCTGCTGGGACCCAGTGGGCACAGGATGAACCCGGGGGTGTCACCAGGCACAGGTGGTCCCTGAGGGGACCCGGCAGTGTCTGGTACTACCTGATTCTCTTTCTGCCTCACCTGTTGGTGGTCCTCAGTGAGTTCCCACACTCAGCCTTCTCAGACCTACCAAGCACCGGTCCCTGGGTTTCTTCTGACTCCAGTTGTTCCGTTGCTCCTTGGTCTTCAGCATTGCACCTGAGAAGCCTGAGCACAGAGACTCAGCCTTCTCTGATGCATTGTTAAAGACCAGGGATGAGGTGTGGTCTCTCTTCTTTGTATAGGCAGGCACAGGTGCTTCCATTTGAGATCTGGGAGGCATTCGTGCACTCTGTGTCTTCTTCTGCCTCCGTGGTTCTCTTGGTGTTCAGTGCTGCCTCTGAGAAGCCTGAGCGCGGGGACTCAACCTTCTCAGAGTCATCACTGAAGGCCAGGAAGTGGGGCATGAAGTTTCCCCTGCCACTATTGTTCCCCACCAGTCAGGTGCGGTGAAGTTCCCATACTCAGGCTCCTGATCTATGGGAAGGAGACCTCCGTTATGGCCCACCACTGCTTTGCGGCGAGGGCAGTGCTGAGCTCATCTGAGAGCTCAGATAATGGTGACTGCACTGCACTCTCAGGAATGGGAATAAAGGACATTGTCGTGTTGATTTCTGAATCGGTGGTGAAAGATGAATGAAAAAAAAACTGCTGTTGTCTTTGTATCTGTAAAACACTGCAGCAGAAAGAGAAAGACAACAAGCGATGACATAGAATAGCGAACAATTAAGAGCCTGAAAGTTGGTGATGTCTTTTTTGATTGATTTACTGCAAAATGTTTAGTTAAAGAGAGAGATAATACAAGAATCATAGGAAAATATAATCTATATATAAAAACATAATTATTAACTGTATGTTAAAAAGAAAAAAACAAAAAATGAATTGCTCAAATCAATCGTTGCTTTCTTTCATTATTATTAAATTTACAAATCAACCTCCAATTTCCTCACGGACCTCCGCTGCATGCCTGTTAATTTTATCTCAAAGAACAAAGCAGATATTTGAAAAATATAGTTATGAAAACATGAAACAAAGGTTAAAATTCAGATGTAAAGAGCATACTCACTCGCCAAAACTCGCTACAAATTGAATGATGCATCTTCACTCATATTTATAGACTTCTCTCTGAACGTTCTATTGGAATGCAGCGATCATAATGACGTAATATCTGACCGATCTACTGGTCTAATTGGCTGAAAAGTATTTTAAAAGACACAAATTAACATTAAAATAAAATAAAAAATCTATATATAATTAAACATATCTAAAATAGCTACATTCATCGCAAAAGTAAACATGCAAGCGCTTTTATGAGCGCAGAGCGCAGCGCGTTAAGTTGTCGTGTTAATATCATAAACTGCGCTGTAAATGTAGTGATTATCGGTCAAGGTTTTGGCTTTCAGGGAGATTTGTCTGTATGATGAAAACCTCCTCCTGATGGCAGTTTGACGCCATTCTTCTGGTTTGATTTAATTATTGACTATTTGATACATTTTTCGGCCTCATATTTACAAGAATGAAGATTGCAACTAATGTTCTGCCTGAAGTTCCCTGATTTCACCACTGGATGGCGCCCTTTCTGCTCCAGATCACCTGATTGTTAGAGACTTGTAGCACACCTGTTCTTAATCACTCTTAATGATCAACCTTATTTAAATGTCTGACAGCCTGTTGTTCTTGTTCAGTCTTGATTTCTGTTGGAGTATGTTGTCAGTCAGTCAGTTGTGGTCAGAGCTTTTGTTTTTGTTCCTTTTGTGTGTGTGAGCCACTTTTCCCCTGCCTTATGTTGAAGGGAAGTTTTTCTTTTGAGACCTTACAATCAAGAAGTGTTTTCTGAGTTCCTTTGTAGCTGTTCCTATACGATGATCCTAAGATTGTACTCTGGTTCTTGGAATTAATTTCAAACCAGGTTTCTCCTATTCCAGTGGTGCTGTAGTAAGCGCCAAAGTTTAACTCAACGTGGACCTGGGTTCGATCCCCACTGGAATCATAACATAGTTGTATTTGCTAAGGCAGTAGGTAAATAATAATATTGTGAAATGTTTTTAGTATTTAAAATAGGTGCTTTCTATTTAAGTATATTTTAAAATGTAAATTATTCCTGTGATCAAGTTAAATATTCAGCATTTTCTTAATCCAAGTGTAACAATATACAGTACACTATTTAGAGTTCAAAGAGTTATTTCAACTCTTATTTAGTACACAAGTGATGATAAAGACATGGAATTAAAAACAATGCTGTTATCCAGAACCTTTTATTCATCAAAAAAAACCTAATAATAATAATAATAATAATCATCATCATCATCATCATCATCATAGTAATGTTTTTTAGCAGAAAATCAGAGTATTGGATTTATTCCTGAAGGATCATGTGATTGAAGTAATGAAGTCTGATTGATTGTTTGTTCCTAATTAATTGTTCTACACTGTCTACACTTTAAAATAAAATCCTGTAAAATTACAGTAAACTATTTTTAATGTTGTTGATTTTAATGTTGTAACATTGCTAGAAGCTAATGATTAGATTTTTCTTTTTTTTTTTACAAGCAATTGGCTCAAACAAAAGATCATCTTCAGACATTACACTTTTATTAAAATGTTTAAAGCAATTCTTAACATTCTTCTTCACCAGTGCTGGATTAAACAGAACATAAAACCGTGTCATCACATGAACATCCTGTTCCAGAATACAATGCAGTGACATCACAAACATAACATGACTATGTAATCTATACTTACTTTGCAGATCTACCTGCAGAACTGTAACATTATTTAACCTGACTAGATAAAGCCCCACTCAAAGTCCATGAAGTTTTTGATGAGAGTGGCCACCTGAGGATTCACAGTCGCTGCTTTTCTTTCTGCACAAGCTTCCCTCTCTTCTTGGACACTACTTTGGTTCTCTTTTTTTTCCCCTTTTAAGGTTCACACCAATGAAGCGTCTAGAATGTAAAACCAGAGAAACATAAGATATTAGGTTACGTAAATAAGGAATAATTGCACTTTAATCAACAAAACCCATTCTATTATTAAGACTGTTGTCATTATGCAGCATCTGCACCATCTTTAGTTCAGCTTTGATCTGAGAGGGCCTAAGAATCTTAGAGTGATGTAGACAACAACTTTGTTACAATTCTTTCTAGATTTTTTGTTATTCTATATTATTATTATTAATGCCAAACCAATGTCTTGATTGAACTGAACAGATATTTGGAAAAATGTCAGTACCACCATTGACTTTCATAATATTACTTTTTCCTCCTATAGTAGTGATTGGTGGAGAAGATCAGTCTGGTCATGACATTTTTCCAAATATCCTCCTTTCTGTTCAGTAGAACAAATAAATTTATACAAATTTGCAACTACTACTAATGACAGATTTTCAACTATCCATTTGAGTCAATATTCATAATAAAATACGTTTCACAAAGCTATCCTTATTCAGAACTAACATAATGCTTCCTCTTGGTCCTGCAAATTGAAGACATAATAGGAGAAAACATCAATGCTGATCATCCAGCCTCCAAGTGTGACTTTGTCACCAGCAACTGAAAGAGACAACTGTGATGTTTAATGTCCTGAAACAGTATCAAATCTAGGTTGCACATTTCACAAAAAGGCTAAATGCAGTTTAATTTGTGTCTTTCAATGGTTATCATAAAATATGCTGCTGCAAATTAATACAGTCCATGACATGGAATGACAAAAAAATGACCCCAAAACATAAGAACAGTTGTTGAGGAAAACGGGACGTTTTCCCAATTTTGTAAGTTTGCCTTGTTTTTGAGTGATACCTTGTATTGTAAACACATTGGGATGTGTTACTGATTTATCAAGAAGAAGAGACCACACAGAATATTGTATTCTTTTATTTGATAAGTATTTATAAGATACACAGTACACATGGTGTTTTATTCACTTTATTGAATAGTAGAAAGAAAAGACCACCACAGCATCATGTGTAAAAGAAGTTTATTGAGAAAAGACATTAGGTATGATATATGTAGCATTTAGTTAAAGTATAGCCAGAAATAAAATATGTATTAGTAAGAACTTTGAAGAATAGGAATGTTACCGTTGAGTGCTGAGTTCCTGACGCGGAGAGGAGGACATCTTAGAAAGATCTTCGCAGAAGAGAAGACTGATAAGATGGCTGTGTTTTTATAGTGAGGTTCTTGAAAGGGAGGTCTCCAGCTGTACGGGACTTTCCCAAAAGTGTTGACTTGCACCTGTAGTCTATATAGGAGGTTGCACTTAGAAGTGAGCCAGAAGATAAAGCTGCACCTCGGCGACACGCTTCTCCGATGCCAGACAGCCTCGCCACGACGCCTCCGAATGACCGAGCTATGAAATAATAGAACTTTGTTTTTATTTCTATTTTATATTAGTGTTTTATTTGTAATGTATTTAACCTATATATAATAAAACTATATCTTATTATAACCAATACGCTCGCCTGCCAAAAGACTCTGATTTCAAGACCTGAGCAGAACAGACCACGGAGAAGTCTTCTGTGACCTGTCTTGTGAGTATGATTAAATGCTTATTAGAGATAGGACAGACTCGACTTACTTTACCTTACCTGAAGATAAACTAAATAAGGTAGAAGGTGCAGGAGATTTATGCACCATAAAACATGGCGCCCAACGTAGGGTATATTGATCATTGATTACTGGCCATAATCAACGATCGATTGCTCAGCCTAATCAAGACGTTCTAGAAGTGAAAGTGTAGAGTTTAATAGGTGAAAGAGATCCTATAGAAAACTCTAGTAGTTAAAAATAATTCAAAAAGAATTATTTAATAAACTCAGAAAGAGTTTAGTGTGCACACAAAGAAGAAAAATCTCGTAAGTTAGAGACGAATGCTTACTGAGGTTAGAGAAGTCTTGAGGGGCTGTAGATCTGTCAAGTGGGGGGACGCCTTGCTTGTAAGAAATACAGTCCATAAAACAGATTAGAGAACAGAAAAGTACTCTAAAGTCCAGAGACATACAGAACAGAAGAAGTTCAATCAAATAAAAATAGTCGGTGCAAGATAGCCTACTAAAATATTGAGAATAATATGAAGAAAAAATAGAGAGAGAAGGGGATGTGAGCAAATTTAGTTTACATCCAGAGACAAAACCTAATATAAGAAACAATACGAAGAGAGTAGTGGAAAACTTTTGTCCAAGAAAAGTACTCAAGAAAAAAAGTACTAAAGAAACGTGTTTTAGTTCGGTAAGAACTAGAATTATATCGGTTTTAATTAATACAGAGTTATTTGGTTTCTATCCAAGCCAATACAGAACAGAAGAAGTTCAATCAAATAAAAATAGTCAGCACAAAATAGCCTACCATGAATATTAGAAGTGATACTAAGAAAACTGTTAAAAATAGAGGAAGACAAAAAGATGAAAAGAGAACATTGAGAGCTTTGGACATGATATGGGGAAACCTAGAGATTCTAGAGAAGTCTTTACAAGGGCAGGTCAAGAATTAGTGCATGAACTAAATAAAAGGAGATATGAGAAAACGTGAAAAATTTCTCATAGTTTATGATGGTTTAATAGAAAAAAGGAATAGAGGAGGAATGGTAGTGCTAAATGGTTAAAAATCTATTAAAGCAAACAGGAAAACGGACTGACGTTACGATTTTCTTTTCTTTTTTTTTCCTAAAAAAAAAAAAAAAGAAACTAAAGATAAGAAACTAAGTAGCATGTAGGTATGCAGAGTCCTGGGTCAGTCAGATTAACCTCTGGTTTGCTGCATTGGACTTATGTAGCACATACCGTCGTGAAAGACCGTAGGGAAGATCTATGTAGCACCAAAAGATCAGAGTAAGGAACTGAGATGATAATGTCATCCTTGATTCAAATAGCGGTCTGTAGAGAAGTTAAGATAATACATTTAATCTTAAAGGAGACAGGACAGTTTGGGCATTCTGAAATAGCAGGGAACAAATGTTAGGAGGAATAATAAGTAATTAAAGTAAACAAAACTTTAAAGAAACAAACCTATTAATGGATAATAGGAATAGAGGAAATGTAAATAAATTCATAGTGAAAGGAAAGGAGAAAAATGGAGCTCATGAAACAGTAATCTCTGTCAGGAAGAAAGAAAATAGCTCCTCAAGACGAGTTAGAAGAAGTAGTGAGCAGTGAAGAGGAAAGAACTTAAACTAAACTGAGAACTCATACTCATCGTCAATTAGGAAAAAGGGTTAGCATAGTGAGATGGAATTAGTTATAAATAACAGGTATAGAAGACTAAAACATGAGAAAGTGTTGAGCTCGAGTGCGTAGTTCACGTAGCAAAAAAGTTTATTCTTCATACTTTGTAAATACTTTCAGTACAGCGTGTGCTCTTCAGCATGCGCACAGAGAGACGTAATAACTTAACCTCGTAATTTACTTGATGCTGTCATTCACGCAGCATAGTATATATATGTTAAATACATAAATACTTGGTTGAGCTTAATACAATTAAGCAAGAGTGTACGTACTTTAACAGAAGTAGAGATAAAAGGAGTTTAATACAAAAATGACACTAATAAGAGGGAGAGAGAATAAATAAACAAACAGTAAGGTTATTACTGATTTATTTATTGAATTTAACTTATGGACCACTAAGAACAACAAGCAGTCACTTCCTGCAGCATAAATATCTAAATAAGAAGGATAGTCAAGATCAGGAAGAACTAATAATATTCTAGGAGGGATATACGTTTAATAGAAAAGTGATTAGGAAATTGGATAAAATTATAGAAGGTTTAAAACCGCAGATAAAACAGCTCAAAAGAGGTTTCGACACGGTGAAAAGTTAGTGAGGTATAGAGAGAAGAAACAACCTGCAGCTGGTGTTAGGGATTTTCCAGTGAAACAACTGATTTATGACTCAAGCAGAGCAGTACAAACTAACCTTTTAGAACTGCAATAGACAGATACTGTACACAGATACTGTAGGATTCAGAAAAGTTCTTATTCTGATCATAGTATTAAAGTTGCTATAGAATGCAATTTGAAGTAGTGAAGGTGTAAATGGTTTAGTTAAGTGTACAGGTAATATCAGCAGAGTTTATAGAAAAGATTAGAGACTTAACTGGAATAGAGGACAAATACTTACAATAGAAAGAAATTCTATTTAGTGCCTCTAAAGATCAAATGCCATTGTTAAGTGTATGGTTGTCAATAGAAGAAGAAATACCAATGTCAGATAAAGTTAGATTATTGAGGGATGTAGGAAGAAATATTCCAGGTGGATATAAATTGATAACAATCCTAAAACACCTATCTAAGAAACAGATAGAGGAAAGACTTGCAGAGTATGATTTAACCTCCCAACATCTAAGGATAGTGAGGAAAAGGGAACCTCAAAATACGAGCACACAGAAATTACAAAAGGTTAATTTCACAAAAATGCAGAATAATAAAACAGGAGAGAGAAAGCAGTATAACACTCGTTTTCTAAACTAGACAAAAAGAAGGAAATAGCAACACTACGTTTAGGACAGAGAGTCAAAGTATAAGAGTTGGAAAGAAGAATGTAAGAATAGGTAAAGATGGATTGGAAAGTAAGATGGGGGATGTAAGCTACATTCCAGCAAATAGGTGGGAGAGAAGGACCCCAGCTGAAAGAAGAAGATGGACTAAAGTGGTAGATAAGAAAGGAATGTTAATAGATCCAGAAAGTACTGAAGAAAACAGTAGAGCAGAAACAAGTTGTACCACAATGAAATCAACTTGGCCTGTTGAAGAGGAATATCTGTGATCAAAGAGTAATTTGAAAAGGATAATAATCTATTTATTAATGTAGAAGGAACACAATAGTTCATTGATTCAGCAGCAGATGTTACCTCGACAGCAGAGCCAATACAATTCACTGATAATATTCTGGTACAAGCTTATATACAATTCAATTCAATTCAAGTTTATTTGTATAGCGCTTTTTACAATAGCTATTGTTCCAAAGCAGCTGCACAAAAACAAATCATTACACAACAGGATGAATTACAATACAAGAAAATTCAAGATAGAATTAGTCATTAAGAGAATTAATTAATGAATTAATCCAGGCGGAAGGTTAAGTTTTCCTCGACGTCATCGCAGGAAGGTCATCTCCTCACGGGGTCCACTGGAGAGGCTCGGTACCTAGATGCCTCGGGATGTGCATCCCGAGGTGGAGACAAAAGGATAATTAGCGTAGCGGCCATTCATACTATTGGGAATCACGATGTACTGTAGCATAGGTTTATGTGAATCTTTATGAGTATGCTTGGCTAAAAAGATATGTCTTTAGCCTAGACTTAAACTGAGAGAGTGTGTCTGATCCCCGAACATTAGCAGGAAGGTTATTCCAGAGTTTGGGTGCCAAATGTGAAAATGCTCGACCACCTTTAGTGGACTTTGCTATACGAGGAACTACCAGGAGCCCTGAGTTTTGAGATCTTAAAGAGCGTGATGGGTTGTAGCGAGACAGAAGGCTGGTCAGATAAATGGGGGCTAAACCATTTAGAGCCTTGTAGGTCAGTAACAGTATTTTATAATCAATTCGGAAATGAACAGGCAGCCAGTGCAGGAGGATAAAACTGGGGTTATATGATCCTATTTCCTTGTCCTGGTAAGAACTCGAAAGGCTGCGTTCTGCACTAACTGAAGCTTGTTTATTGAAGATGCTGGACAACCAGCGAGCAGCGCATTACAGTAATCCAGTCTAGATATCATGAACGCATGAACTAGCTTTTCTGCATCTGAGAGAGAGCATGTGTCTGAGTTTAGCAATATTTCTAAGATGAAAGTAGGCAGATTTTGTAACATGAGTGATATGGTGTTCGAAGGACAGGTTGCTGTCCAATATCACACCCAAGTCTTTAACTGTCGGAGTAACATTTATATCACATCCATCTAATTGTAGTTTGAGAAATTTGCTGTAAACATGTTTTGGGGCCGATAAGAAGCACCTCTGTTTTATTAGAGTTTAATAGAAGAAAATTTCTAGTCATCCAGTCTTTTATGTCTTTAACACACTCTGTTAATTTAGACATTTCTGATAACTTATCAGGCTTAGATGAAATGTATAGCTGTGTGTCATCTGCATAACCGTGGAAATTAACCCTGTGCTTTCTAATAATGTTCCCCAGGGGCAGCATGTATATAGAGAACAGTAAGGGGTCTAGAACTGATCCTTGAGGCACACCACACTTTACAGGCATTGTACTAGAGCGGTCTCCGTTTATATCTACAAATTGATAACGGTCTGATAGGTATGATTTAAACCACTTTAAAGCCTGTCCCTGTACACCAGCGGTGTTTAAACGCTCCAGGAGAATATTATGATCTATAGTGTCAAATGCAGCAGTGAGATCCAATAAAACTAGTAGCGAGACGCAGCCTCGGTCGGAGGCTAAGAGCAGGTCATTAGTGATTTTAACTAATGCGCTTTCTGTGCTATGGTGCGGTCTAAAACCTGACTGAAACTCCTCATAGACGTCATTCATCTTTAAGAAGGAGCATAACTGCGCTGACACAACTTTTTCTAAAATTTTTGATATAAATGGGAGATTTGATATTGGTCTGTAGTTAGATAATTCATTAGGATCAAGTTGTGGTTTTTTGATCAGAGGCTTAATAATTGCTAATTTGAATGGGTTGGGTACGTGACCTAATGATAGGGAGGAGTTAATAATATTTAGAAGAGGTTCACCAGCTACTGGTAATATATCTTTCAGAAATTTAGTTGGAATAGGATCTAATACACACGTGGCAGATTTAGACTTATTGATTAGTTTATTTAACTCTTCCTGTCCTATGGTTGCAAAACACTGTAACCGAATTTGCTGGGTACTGAGTAAGGCTGGACTATAGGACAAAGTTAAGGGTTGATTTTTCCGTTATTTTAAGTCTGATATTATCTATTTTATTAGTGAAGAATTGTATAAAGTCATTGCTACTTAACTGAGAGGGTGTGCAGCGTTCTATTGATGACCGATCATTTTGTTAATCTAGCCACTGTGCTAAATAAAAATCTAGGACTGTTTTGGTTGCTTTCAATGAGTTTACGGAGGTGCTCGGCTCTGGCTGCTTTTAGTGACTGTCTATAAATGCACATAATGTCCTTGTAGGCAATTCTAAAAACCTCTAGTTTAGTCTTTCTCCACTTACGTTCTAGTGAACGAGTAGCTGTTTTTAGAGCGTGTGTATGACTATTGTACCATGGTACACTTTTATTCTCTCTAATCTTTTTAACTTGATGGGAGCGACAGTATCTAATGTGCAGTGAAGATACTGCACATACTGCTGGTCATTTGCTCAAGATCATCTGCATTCTCAGGTTTGCGGAGCAGGTCAGATAGATCTGGTAGGTTGTTTGTGAATTTATCTACAGTGGTTGGGATAATGGTTCTACCCAGTTGGTAACGAGGTGCGGCTCGGTTAATCTCACTTACAGAAAGTTTATAGGATATAAGGAAATGATCAGTGATATCATCACTTAGAGGTAAGATATCTAGGTCTAAAACATCGATGCCATGCGAAATAATTAAATCTAATGTATGCTTACATCAATGTATCGTCATGAGCCGTAGGCTTTCATTTGGATTTGTCTATGCATGTTTGTTTTTTCTCTCAAAGATTGTGTGCCCATTGACTTGCATTATAACATATATCTTTTTATCATGTGGAAATATGAATGAGATTTTAAATAATAGACCTAGACAACATTGTAGCTTATGTGAAGACAATGAAAAGAACTTACTGATGCCTTCTGCTGCCTCCACTGCCTCTGCTGCTGTCTCCACTGCTCCCTCCGCTTCTGCTTCTGCTGCTCTGATATTCTTGGCTTGGCTCCTGTAGAGGAGTTTCCCTGTAAAGCCCCAGAATACACAGGCAGCACTTTTGAGTCCTGGAGGGCATAGGTAGTTCCTGGGTGGAAGAGTGCTCAGCAAGCCTCCGTTTTCCTGCCTTAGTGGCTCTGGTGGGCACTGACGATTCCATTAGACACCCAGAAGCGAGTGGAGAACTGGCTAGTATTCCTGCTCCTGTGAGGTCCTGGTATATACAGGGTTCCTATCAGAAGCTACCTGTGGGCATCTGGAAGGAGAGGTCAGAGGCTTCTCCTGGAGCAGTTACTTCCTCAGTCACTCAGGTATTTTAAGCCTCTGCCTCTCCTGGGTCTTGTTGGGTACAGGTGTTGCCTTCTCAGAAGGCGCTTGGGGCTTCTGCTGCAGTTCCTGCCTCAGTGGATCAGAGATCTGTGAGGCAGGCACAGGTTCTCTATGTAGAGAGCTTGTAGGCATCGGTGGTCTCTGTGAGGACCTGGCAGGCACAGGTGATCTCAGATCCTTAGCAGCCTGCAGCAGATGCTGCCTCAGATGCCCAGGGATCCTGAGTTTTCCACGTTGCTGGGACCCAGTGTGCACAGGATGAACCCGGGAGGTATCACCAGGCACAGGTGGTCCCTGAGGGGACCCGGCAGTGTCTGGTACTACCTGATTCTCCTTCTGCCTCACCTGCTTGGTGGTCCTCAGTGAGTTCCCACACTCAGCCTTCTCAGACCTACCAAGCACAGGTGGTCCCTGAGGTTTCTTCTGCCTCCAGTTCTTCCGTTGCTCCGTGGTCTTCAGCATTGCACCTGAGAAGCCTGAGCACAGAGACTCAGCCTTCTCTGATGCATTGTTAAAGGCCAGGGATGAGGTGTGGTCTCTCTTCTTACTTCAGGCAGGCACAGGTGCTTCCTTTTGGGATCTTGGAGGCATTTGTGCACTCTGTGTCTTCTTCTGCCTCCGTGGTTCCTTGGTGTTCAGTGCTGACTCTGAGAAGCCTGAGCGCGGGGACTCAACCTTCTCAGAGTCATCACTGAAGGCCAGGGAAGTGGGGCATGAAGTTTCCCCTGCCACTATTGTTCCCCACCAGTCAGGTGTGGTGAAGTTCCCATACTCAGGCTCCTGATCTATAGGAAGGAGACCTCCGTTATGGCTCACCACTGCTTTGGCGCGAGGGCAGTGGTGAGCTCATCTGAGAGCTCAGATAAAGGTGACTGCACTGCACTCTCAGGAATGGAGATAAATGACATTGTCATGTTGATTTCTGATTCGATGGTGAAAGATGAATGAACAAAACTGCTGTTGTCTTTGTATCTGTAAAACACTGCAGCAGAAAGAGAAAGAAGCGATGACATAGAATAGCGAATAATTAAGAGCCTGAAAGTTGGTGATGGTTTTTCTTTCCTTTTACAGGCACAGTTTACGTGCATAGTGGTGGTCTACAAGTTATGAAAATATTAAACACAACTTAAAATTCAGATAATGTATTCTTAAATATTTCTCCTGTAGGATGAAGATGATGAAGATGATGAAGATGATGATGAAGAGACCACATCTGCTGTGACAGAAGTGGACAATGCTGGTAAATCCACTTAGGTATGATGCATACCATTATAATGTATTGCCCTTTTTGCATTAAAGTAACAAACTGTCATTGTCCTTTCACAGAACATACCTAGGGATTTGCCCACAGATGAGGGTCCTCCACCCTTTAGCACACAATCTAAGCAGGGCAACAATTTGTGTCCAGGTGTCCATATTTTAATTATATTGTCTGACCAAACAATCTCATTTATTAATTTTTTTCCACCTTCCTAGTTGCCAGCAAAGGAGCTGTATAAGGTCCATCTTCAAAAACAAATAAGGAAAAGTGACATGGAGATGGACCTTATACAGCTTCAAATGGAAGAAAAAGGCTCCTCGTTAAAAAGCAGCACTTGAAATTGAATTACTGGAGCATCGCCTTAATATGAGAATTTGTCTGAATATTCTGTCAGAACAATCTGTTGCATGATAAAAGTGTTGGGTGTATGTATATATGTATATATCTGTGTGTATGTATAAAGCAAAAAAAAAAAAAAACATTTTATTGAATTGTACTTTTATTTTTGTTCAGAAATAAAGAAATGAAGTGCCTGGCAGACCAGTGCAAAAAAAACTAATAAAAGTAATTTTGACAGATCCTGTCTCTCAAAAGTCTTCAGTCTCTGTTGGCCTGCAAAATCTGTAGATGTTCCTCTGGCCCATCTTCCTCAATACAAGGAGGGTGGCTCTCCTCTTATAGTGGCAATATTGTGAAGCACAACACAAGCCACTATAATGTCACATGCCCTCTCTGGACTAACCCGGAGCCCACGAGACACTGAAACCGAGATTTGAGGATCCCTATAGTCATCTCCACCTTGGCCCGTGTTCGGCTGTGATCCAGGTTAAAGCGTGTCTGTGGTCCAGGCTCAGGTTCAGGGTAGGGTGTCATTAAATAGAGCAGACAAGGGTATCCTCTGTCCCCCAACAAGTAACCAGTGTACTGTCCTGTAATGATTGAAGTGTGCAACACAAATATAGTAAAAGAATTGTAAAAATTGTATGAAGTAAAACATACCCTGCTGAAATGCCTGGCATAATGATGACTCGCGGAAAATTCTGGCATCATGTACATATCCTGGCCATTTTGCCTCGACATTGGTAATTATTTGGGTTGCCTCACATATTACCTAGTTAGTGGAAAAAGTAATGACTTTAATGATTTTAAGAAGGGAAAAAGTTAAGTTGATACCTGCACATTGATACTACTGAACAGATTTCCTATTATCATGGTCTCCCTCATTTATTGATGGAGCTTTAATAGGAATGTGAGTGCCATCAATGAACCCAATTACATTTGGAAACCCTGAAACAGAAAGTTCTGGATAACGCACAGACAATATAATTAAAATATGGACACCTGGACACAAATTGTTGCCCTGCTTAGATTGTGTGCTGAGGTTGAAGGACCCTCATCTGTGGGCAAATCCCTAGGTATGTTCTGTGAAAGGACAATGACAGTTTGTTACTTTAATGCAAAAAGGGCAATACATTATAATGGTATGCATCATACCTCAGTGGATCTACCAGCATTGTCCACTTCTGTCACAGCAGATGTGGTCTCTTCATCATCATCATCTTCATCCTACAGGAGAAATATTCAAGTATACATTATCTGGCAAAAAAAACAAAACCTAAAAGCAACTGAAGGTACCTGACAACAAATCACTTACAACTGTGACAGACTGTGTTCTTCTGGAGGGTCCAATAATACAATCAGTCCATCAGTATCTATAGGAACACACAACCCATAAAATTCTCAATTTTATCAAAGAAAACAATACATGAAAAGAGTAACATGTCAGTCTAAGATCACAGTAGCCTATACATCATATGCAGATAAATAAAATAAGCCTACATAAAAAATTAATCTTGTTCAAGTGACAGAGATAGTAATTTATTAGGACAAAAAAATGAAAACAAATCATAGAGGTAAACTTACATTTCACCATTTTTTCACCATCACTTGTGGTGCATGATGTGTGTGATGAACTGGCCCCTGGAATGCCAGCAACCACTGGTGGCCCTTTATTAAGGGACAGAGCCAGCTCCTCAGATGGGGTGAGGGGAGGTGGTGGTGGGCCCCCGCCAGTTAGACGGGCTTCAGTCTTCTTTCTATTAGCTACATGACAGAATGAATATACTAAATCCTGTTATAATAATAGTTCAGTAATTGTGTAATCAAATATTACCTTTTTGCAGAATGTTTTTGTGTTTCATTTTGACTTGGCTTAAACTTCTTGCTGCTCCAGAAGGATTACACCTTATTAAATAAGAAATATACATTATTATGTTAAACTAAAGAAATAAAAGGTAAATGCTTTCATAGTGATATAATATATTCAAAAGGATGTATAAGTCATACTTCATTATTTTGCATTATAATAAAACAGGAGCCAATACCAAATTTGTACTTTAATAAAGTCACACATTTACTCTGTTAGTTATTTTTTGCCAACTCTCTTGCTTTAGCTGATGCAGCTGTATTGCTTCTTTTAATATTATTGGCTTAAACTCCTCATAAGCGTGCATTAAAACCTCCAACTCCGCCTCTGTGAAATACGCCGCTCTTTTTTTAGCTTTGAGTTTCCATGGTGACTTGTGAAATCGGTGCTCCATTGAAAATGTCTTTATATATGCACCGTGCACGTGCATTAACTCTGGGTAACCAGTTAGAGATTGATTAAACTAATTTTTCTCAGGTGCTTTGGAACCATACTCATGGTATGTCTGTTTGGGAGTAAATCAACCCAGAGGTTATGATTTATCAAATGGTAAGTTAACCAAGCTTTGTGGAAAACCCCTGGACTGTTTAGTGTTTATTTTCATTCTTTCTGTGACATGTGTGACTTAGTTTCTGTCTTGTGTTAATTGTGTCATTATGTTCAGGAGTGTCTCGTCATGGATGTTATTAACTCCTCTTCATAAGTTAGATTCTGTTCAGTGTTAGTTTGTCTGGTGTCGTCTATTTGTAACCCTCTTTACATCCTCCTGCACCACACAGTGACCGAATTGTTTTTATTTATTTATTGTATTTTTTTTGTGACTAATAAATATTAGTCTGTCTGAATATTAGGGGACAGCCCTAGTTTCAACATACATGTGCGAAATAAAGCAACATTCTCCCACGAGTCTACATGTTATAAAGAGTTTATCTGTAACTTCAAGATAAGAGACACCAAAGTGAGGGCAGAACATACATATACAGTCATGACCAAAAATATTGGCACCCTTTATTAAATATGATTAAAGAAAGCTGTGAAAATGAATCTGCATTGTTAATCCTTTTGATGTTTAATATAAAAAATTCACAAAAATCTAACCCTTCATTGGATGATAAGAATTTGAAATGGGGGGAAATTATCATTTTATATATTTTTTCTCAAATACGCGTTGGACACAATTATTGGCATCCCTAAAAATTCTCATGATTATTATGATAATATATATATATATATATATAATTATATATATATTGACATATTACCTCACAGAAATGTAAATAGGAGGGAAAATAAAGCCCAAATTATTTTCCATAACAGTGAGGAAAACCAAAGAATATATTTCTGTTGTGCAGCAAAAGATAATTGAGCTTTACAAATTAAGTCTTGTGGTCAGAAAACCTTAAAATCAAACTGTCAAACAGCACATACACCACCACATGTTGTTTAAGAGAGTTTCAAGAAAAATTCTCCAGCATATTTAGTTATTAGATGTGACTGGAAAACCTTATTTCATAATAATATTTCATAATGCTAAATTCTTATACAATAAAGGTTGCAGTTTTGTACTTTATTTTTAATAAAAGATACAAGGATTTAACAATGCACATTCATTTTCTTTGATCATGTATTTACCAAGCATTCTAATATTTTTTTGACTAAGGCTGTGTATATGTATATATATATGTAAGTGTATTTATAAAAGTGTATATGTATATATATACCAGGCTGTTAATATCTGTCACTGATCTGTCAGTTAATAAATGAAAAACAGCAGATTTAGATTTATATTTTATATTTTATATACATATATATAATCACACTAAATACATTGAAACACAATACACATTAACACTAAACGATTACATATAATTCATTAAACACATGAACATATAACATAAATGCTTTAAGCCATCTGGCCCCAGTTGTTGGTCTCTGATTTTGTTGGCCGTGTGCTCCCTTTTTTCTGGAGGTGACCGGCTCACACTTGCATTGTCCTGTTAAAGTAACAGACAGAATGATGTAACATTAAGCAGATCGAATTATTATCTTTGAGAAAATCTAAAGATATATTGCTTCTACCATATTAAAATATAATACATATAGTTTAATTAGTAAGGGCTGTAGTGCATACGTTCTTAAGTAAGTCTAAATAAAACTTCATGGAGAGCTGGGACATGGGCTGTGGGTCTTGATGTTTCTGCCTCTTCAGTTTAGGCTTCTTTGTCACCTTGATGGTTTCTACACACAGTACTTTTTGAGGAGATGGCTCACACACATCTTTGGTGTCCAGCTGAAATAAAAGACATAACCATGTAATGCCAGGCAGTTTTAAAGAGTGCTTCTTGAATCCAAACATATATCTTTCTATCATTTGGAAATATAAAGTCATGAGATTTTAAATAATATACCTAGACATCATTGTAGCTTATGTGAAGACAATGAAAAGAACTTACTGATGCCTTCTGCTGCCTCCACTGCCTCTGCTGCTGTCTCCACTGCTCCCTCCGCTTCTGCTTCTGCTGCTCTGTGAGTCTTGGCTTGGCTCCCTGTCGGGGGGAGATTCCCTGTAAAGCCCCAGAATACACAGGCAGAACTTTTGAGGTCCTGGAGGGCATAGGTAGTTCCTGGGTGGAAGAGGTGCTCAGCTGCTCAGCAAGCCTCCGTTTTCCTGCCTTTGTGGCTCTGGTAGGCACTGATACTTCCTTTTGACACCCAGTAGGCAGTGGAGAACTGGCAAGCACTCCTGCTCCCTGTGAGGTCCCGGTATATACAGGGTTCCTGTCAGGTATAGAAGCTACCTGTGGGCGCTTCTCCTGGAGCAATTCTTCTCCTGGAGCAGTTCCTTCCTCAATCTGCTCGGAGGCTCTCTTGAGCAGCTCTGCCTCCTCTCCTGGGTCTTGTTGGATACAGCTGTTCCCTTCTCAGAAGAGGCTTGGGGTTTCTGTGAGGCAGGCACAGGTTCTCTCTGAAGAGACCTTGTAGGAATCGGTGGTCTCTTTGAGGACCTGGCAGGCACAGGTGATCTCAGATCATTAGCAGCCTGCAGCAGATGCTGCCTCAGATGCCCAGGGATCCTGAGTTTTCTCGCTGCTGGGACCCAGTGGGCACAGGATAAACCCGGGGTGTCACCAGGCACAGGTGGTCCCTGAGGGGACCCAGCAGTGTCTGGTACAACCTGAGGCTCCTTCTGCATAGTGGTCCTCAGTGAGTTCCCACACTCAACCTTCTCAGAACTACTAAGCACAGGTGGTCCCTGATTTTTCTTCTGTCTCCAGTACTTCTGTTGCTTTTGTTGCTCCTTGGTGTTCAGTGCTGCCTCTGAGAAGCCTGGTAGCGCGGGACTCAACCTTCTCAGAGTCATCACTGAAGGCCAGGAAGTGGGGCATGAAGTTTTCCCTGTCACTATTGTTCCCCACCAGTCAGGTGTGCGTGTGAGTTCCCATACTCAGGCTCCTGATCTATGGGAAGGAGACCTCGTTATGGCCCACCACTGCTTTGCTGCGAGGGGCAGTGCTGAGCTCATCTGAGAGCTCAGATAATGGTGACTGCACTGCACTCTCAGGAATGGGGATAAATGACATTGTCATGCTGATTTCTGATTCAGTGGTGAAAGATGAATGAAAAAAAACTGCTGTTGTCTTTGTATCTGTAAAACACTGCAACAGAAAAAGAAAGACAAGCGATGACATAGAATAGCGAACAATTAAGAGCCTGAAAGTTGGTGATGTCTTTTTTTTGATTGATTTACTGCAAAATGTTTAGTTAAAGAGAGAGATAATACAAGAATCATAGGAAAATGTAATCTATATATAAAAAACGTAATTATTAACTGTATGTTAAAAAAGAAAAAAAAAATGAATTGCTCAAATCAATCGTTGCTTTCTTTCATTATTATTAAATTTACAAATCAACCTCCAATTTCCTCACGGACCTCCGCTGCATGCCTGTTAATTTTATCTCAAAGAACAAAGCGGATTTTTGAAAAATATAGTTATGAAAACATGAAACAAAGGTTAAAATTCAGATGTAAAGAGCATACTCACTCGCCAAAACTCGCTACAAATTGAATGATGCATCTTCACTCATATTTATAGACTTCTCTCTGAACGTTCTATTGGAATGCAGCGATCATAATGACGTAATATCTGACCGATCTACTGGTCTAATTGGCTGAAAAGTATTTTAAAAGACACAAATTAACATTAAAATAAAATAAAAATCTACATATAATTAAACATATCTAAAATAGCTACATTCATCGCAAAAGTAAACATGCTAGCGCTTTTATGAGCGCAGAGCGCAGCGCGTTAAGTTGTCGTGTTAATATCATAAACTGCGCTGTAAATGTGGTGATTATCGGTCAAGGTTTTGGCTTTCAGGGAGATTTGTCTGTATGATGAAAACCTCCTCCTGATGGCAGTTTGACGCCATTCTTCTGGTTTGATTTAATTATTGACTATTTGATACATTTTTCGGCCTCATATTTACAAGAATGAAGATTGTAACTAATGTTCTGCCTGAAGTTCCCTGATTTTACCACTGGATGGCGCCCTTTCTGCTCCAGATCACCTGATTGTTAGAGACTTGTAGCACACCTGTTCTTAATCATTCTTAATGACCAACCTTATTTAAATGTCTGACAGCCTATTGTTCTTGTTCAGTCCTGATTTCTGTTGGAGTATGTTGTCAGTCAGTCAGTTGTGGTCAGAGCTTTTTTTTTTTTTGTTTCTTGTGTGTGCCACTTTTCCCTGCCTTATGTTGAAGGGAAGTTTTTCTTTTGAGACCTTAAAATCAATAAGTTCTTGGAATTAATTTTTTTTTGTTTCCTCCGTAACTGGGTTTCACCTGGTCCAGTGGTGCAGTAGTAAGCGCCGTGGACCTGGGTTCGATCCCCACCGGGATCATAACATAGTTGTATTTGCTAAGGCAGTAGGTTAATAATAATATTATGAGATGTTTTTAGTATTTAAAATAACTGCTTTCTAAGTATATTTTAAAATGTAAATTATTCCCGTGATCAAATTAAATATTCAGCATTTTATTAATCCAAGTGTAACAATATACTGTACACTATATAGAGTTCAAAAGAGTCATTTCAACTTTTATTTAGTACACAAGTGATGATAAAGACATGGAAATACAGACAATGCTGTTATCCAGAACTTTTTATTCATCATCGAAACCCCCCAAAACATAATAATAATAATAATAATAATCGTCATTATCATCATAATGTTTTTTTTAGCAGAAAATCAGAATATTGGAAAAATTCCTGAAGGATCATGTGACTGGAGTAATGAAGCCTGATTAATTGTTTGTTCCTAATTAACTGTTCTACACTGTCTACACTTTAAAATAAAATCCTGTAAAATTACAGTAAACTACTTTTAATGTTGTTGATTTTAATGTTGTAACATTGCTAGAAGCTAATTGGCTCGAACAAAAGATCATCTTCAGACATTACACTTTTATTAAAATGTTTAAACCAATGACTGTTGTCATTATGCAGCATCTGCACCATCTTTAGTTCAGCTTTGATCTGAGAGGGCCTAAGAATCTTAGAGTGATGTAGACAACAACTTTGTTTTGTAAATTCTTTCATGATGTATTTATTCTATCATTATTATTATTAATGCCAAACCAATGTCTTTATTGAACTGAACAGATATTTGGAAAAATGTCAGTACCACCATTGACTTTCATAATATTACTTTTTCCTCCTATAGTAGTGATTGGTGGAGAAGATCAGTCTGGTCACTGACATTCTTCCAAATATCCTCCTTTCTGTTCAGTAGAACAAATAAATTTATACAAAATAACAACAGATTTTCAACTATCCATTTGAGTCAATATTCATAATAAAATGTTTCACAAAGCTATCCTTATTCAGAACTAATATAATGCCAAACAATGGTCACAATCTTTGAGAAAAAAAACTGCATACGCTTGTATGTTTTTTATTGCGTCATGTTCTGATGTTGTGAATGAGTTATTATATTGTCATTATATTCAGTGTTATATCAGAAGTAAAAATTATATAAATACCAATTTCTTGCACAAAACGTGTGTCTTAGAACATCAATGTATCGTCATGAGCCGTAGGGTTTCATTTGGATTCGTCTGTGCATGTTTTGTTTTTTTCTCTCTCAAAGATTGTGTTCCCAGTTGTTTTTTTATTATTACTGCTTGCCATACAGTCTATGATTGCAGTGTATGTTTTTTTGTTTTGTTTTGTTTTGTTTTGTTTTGTTCCTGCAGAGGAACCTGAAACTAACAAAATAAAGACGAAGACCCGGACAGCCTGTTAGCAGCTCAGTAGTGTATATTTATGTCAGGAAAAGAACCATTTCCACAACATAGATATTAGATATTCACCTTTCACCGTGAATACCTAAACATATTTAGACGTACAGGACATCGCAATGGAAGGCGATATTGATATATCAACAGAACGTTGTGGTCATTGACTACACTGTCCCATCAAACACCTGCCTGACTGACGTGCACAGACTCAAGCCAGAGCGCGTGCCCTCAGATCATTTGGACATGGTGGTGTACAAGAGGTAAAAAACTATATAAATACTATTTGTTTTCTCTTTTACACATCGCTTCGTTTCATATTACTACAAAACAGAAAAGCTCAAATGTATTTAAAAGCTTAACTGAAGAACTGACTGGCTGACCCCCAATCTCAAAAGTGTAAGGAGGTGAATCAAAACCTGTATATGCATTAAGACTGATCTGAGAAAGGATATCCAAAGGAAAAAAGGACTTCAAAAAGAGAGTAACTCCCTCACCCTCAAACAAACAAAACAAAAGTTTGTTTTATTTTGTTTTGTGTTATTTTTGTACTGCTGATCAATTGTGCAAATGTGTATCAATTATACCGATTTGGAAACTGTTCTTGCCTGGCAAAATAAATGTTAATCTTGGTTAACTTATAATATTGTCTGAAATAACTTTTCTAGTAGGTTAGTGACTTCTGAGGTTTTCCATATTGTTGGCGTGCTAGGTGAGTCAGATCAACGATCGATGGATGGAGCCGTCTTGAGATCTTGACTTCTGGCCACCAAACTGACTTAGCATGCTATTACTTGTAGGAACGCATAAAAACGACTTCTTTTTGAGTCTTAAGGTAAGCAATCTACGGGGTAGCCTCTGACTAAGACCTGGACTAGCCCAGATGTGTCGTGAGTCTGTTCTGGCCAAACAAGGTCTCTAAGCGACCCAGACTCCTAACGAACGATAAGTCAAAACAAGGAAATATTATAGTTAATTAATGATCCAAATTTAATCACAACTAGAGGGATCAGCAGTTACATTTAAGTAAATTTAAATAAAATCACGAAAGATTGGAGTCAGATAAAATTATGTATAAGGTCAGTACTATAATTGGAAACCCAAAAGATTAATTAATATTAGTGATTTTCAACAAGACGCAAAGAAAAGATCGAACACGTATTGACCTTCGACCATGACCTTGGGATTCCATTCTGCAGGAAAAGGGGGACCCTTACAGTTGGTGACAGTCCCTAGTGATCTCCTATTGTCTGTCGGAAAGGTCTTTTCAGCGCGAGCTCCAAGAAGAGGTTTGAGCTCCTTCACTATTCTTCAGCTGCTGTGGTAAGTCAATTCTTTTGCCTTTTAGAAATGTGAAGGGAAAGTGTACTCGCACCCCATATAGACACATTTGTAGAATGAGTCGGAATACTCATCGTTAAACCAGAAATCCGAAATCTGGTGGGGCTAAGAATTAGATGAAACCACACAAATTCTCAGGGAAAGATAGCAGCAGAGTAGGTGAGGAATGAAGAATCTCGATGCGATTATCAAAGTTGGGATAACATCATCCAACTTTGATTCTAATACTTAACCAAGATTTAAACATTGCAACAAATTCAGTGGCTTCCTTGTACTAGTGTTTATTGGCTTTGCAACATTTAAAAGCAAACACTTAGTGCAAGGAAAGAATGATTATCATAACAACTAATCTCTCGCTAGAGCCTTGTGGATGTGAAGGTTTTGAAAGTTGGGAAAGACAAAGCAATGAAAAGTGCTGAATTTTAAGGAAACTTGAATTAGGGAAAATTTGCCTTATAACCAGGGCTAAACCCATTCAAAAGATTTCACTTTCTCACACCTCAATGGATTCTTGAATGAATGCACCTAGTGACATCACAGCTCAAGACTACAGAAAATTGTGCCCAATTTCAAATTGTAGTCATAAAAATCTTCAATTGAGCAGCAGTTTGACCCATGTTTCCAGTATGGCCTATGCACACAATGCACATGTCAAGACTACTGGAACCATAGGGCCAAACCAAGGGTGTATCTTTAAAAGGTTTAGAGAAATGATTATCGCCATTCGGAGTTGCAAGAGGCTCACTCAGAGACAAATAAAAGAAAATTTAAGGCATATTATTTTTAATGTAATATAATTCATATTATAACTAGCTTATAATATATTTTAATTGCAATGACCAAGCATGGTCGTAATCTCAGGATGATTTTGCATTGATTTAGAGAGAAGAGAAAGTTGTAGAAGGGTATGAAGAAGGATCAAGAATGTAGAAAGAGGGAATGTGTATGTAGGAAAATCTGGGAGCACTGTTAGTGCGGAAGTCGGAAAAGAAAGAAATAGCAGGTGGGGAAAGATATTGGTAAAAAGGAAAACGAAAGGAATTATAAAGCTAATGAGAAAGAACTTTTTATCCTCTGTTAGTGAAAAATCTCCAATGAGAAAAAATAATGTGTCCAGAATTTACCAACTAAAATGTTGCTTTAAGTTAGATTTGATTGATCTGCCACCCAGTAACAAGGGAAGGTATGAGGTTAGTCTTGCTTCTTGCTAAGAAAGAAAAACCCCACAAACACAGTGGCGCAAGTACTAGCGAACTAAACCATTCCTCCTTGGGAAGGAAGGCAAAATGAAATCTGATCAGAAAGTTCATTTTTCTGGACATATTATTAAAGTTGTGTGTAATGTAAAAGTCAGGCGAAAGTCACAAGTCTTTACAGACTGCAGAGATGGAAAGGGTCAAATTTATGCAAATCTGACCATTAACACTTTGCTAATTTTAGCCTTGTAGTTTCAAAGCATGATCATGACCGTGATATGTCTTTGTAAACTAAAACAAATTTGTTTCTGATGGGATGCAGTCCTAGGTTGTAACCACTCAGCAATAGCTGTTTGGCCTTGGCCACAACAGGAAAACCAGGACCCACCAGTCTTCAAGCAATTTGTAAAAAGGTTAAACATTTTGTAGTTTCTCTCTTGTCTGTTTCTTTTTCAGATTGACTGTTGTCAACCCTGGGGAATAAATTCCTCAGGGAAGTCTGGTCAAACCTACACCAACTTACACCAAGGAGATGGGTTTGGAGACACTACAAGAGGTCATTCACACCTCATAACACTGAGTAAATAATTCCATGACCCCCCCAGTGTAGCACTGGATCTAAATTACGCAACACAAATTATGGTAATCTAAACATCACCCATCTCCTACACACACATTTTCACACAAACACACACACCTTCATCATTGTAATCGCATGACACATTTACCTTGTACTAAACATGAAACCTCCAGGTCTAAATAATTCAAATTTATCAAATCACACATAATTTCAAACATATAGGGAAAATTAAATATATTTTTTTTATTTCATTTTAAAACGTTTGTGCAATCTTGTGGTCTTATGAACTTACTGTATGTGAATATCGTAAGGTGCATAGGACTTGCATGGCCACAGTCACACAATAGTGAATCACAAATTTTAACATTGAGACCTATTCAGCAATGCAGCTGGTCTCCTAGGACAAAACACTTATGTCCGGTCATTGGCATTGTCACAAACTAGGGGGCCCACTAGTTTGTGGCACATGTCAAATGACTATACAAATACAAAGTAAACAATCAAATTTACGTTATTATCAAGTTTGACTGGCCTGCACGTCAAATGCACAGGGAAGGATTGAAGAAACTGAATTACAGATTTTAAGACTACTTTTTCTGCTGTTTTGACCTAGTTAGATTCTAAGGTTTGCATTAATGCTTTAAAACGAAACAACTATACATATAGGCAATTTTATGATGAGAATTGTGAAATTGTGTATTTGTATATTTAATTATGTGTTTTATTTTAATTATACATACCACCGGTAAATATACTGGTTATATTGATTTTGTTACTTCCCTTTTATTCACTCAGACCAAGAACCTGATGCTTTGCGTTCATTGGAGAATCATCAGTGAAATGATTCCTTCACTTATGGAGACCTGAAAAATTCTGCGGGCCACACCTTCTAGGGGAAGGTGACTGAAAGCTTTGCAGCGGGTCAAATGAACGCACTGGAGAAGACACCTTTCCAGAACGGAAGGATACTTTCAACTCACGTTTGATCAAAACAACAGACCTGGTACATCAAGTAATCCTGCAGGCTGAATATCACCACAGCCGGTGCAGATGGACACACCTGACCAAAGACTGTGGCGGCACAGGACGCCGATACTTAAAGAGACTCCCAGAGATCGCAGATGTGATTTCTACAGTGCTTGCTTTAATGTTGTTCTTTCAGGTGACCACTCTGCCCTCACGCACCCTCGACCAGCGCAGCCTGCTCTGACAAGACTTTGGCTGTAGACATCGGACTGAGTTCACCTCCTCATGGTCCCCTAGGCACCACTCAGAGTTTGGCCCAAGGGACCAGGGAAGGACTGTAACGAGGTGAATCAAAACCAGTATATGCATTAAGACTGATCTGAGAAGGGATATCCAAAGGAACAAAAAGACTTCAAAAAGAGAGTAAACAAATAACTGAAATAACTTTCTAGTAGGTTAGTGCTAGGGTGTGTCAGATCAACGATCGATGGATGGAGCCGTCTTGAGATCTTGACTTCTGGCCACCAAACTGACTTAGCATGCTATTACTTAGGAACGCATAAAAAACGACTCTTTTTGAGTCTTAAGGTAAGCAATCTACAGGGTAGCCTCTGAATGATGGCGAAAACTTTTACTGATGTTTCCAGACTTTTATTTCTGTTCCCTTTCGTCTTCAGAAATCACCGTAAGAGCTGAACAAAGTGATACAAAACGTATATCAACATTACCTGACATATTCAGCGATGCTGACAAAAACACTTGTATTAAATCAACAGCGTATAAAAAACACAAACCTTATGCCTTTTCGGGGGGTTGCTAAATAAACTTGTTACATCCCTTTCGTGAACAAGTTTTAAGCCGTAATGAAGCGTTCACTCTCCCATTCCCCTTTTCTCTTTAGCGTCGTGCGTTGTGAAAAGCGGATTTTGTTTCAAAATAAAAGTCCCCCATAAACAACGAAAATAATTTGGTCATTAAACATTAAATATTACAAAGGCAACACCAAACAAAATAAATTAAAATTAACTCTTATTAAAGCCTGTTACACTCCCACCAAATTATCAATGTTTCTCAAACATGACTAATTTCACTTATAACTCTTGTGTGCATCAAGTGCAATAAAGTCCTTTTGAAGATGCATTCACTCCGCTTCCAATAATAAGACCAACTTCTGAGCTGGCCTTTCTACTATTGAGGTTTTATGAACTCGTTCTCCTTTCTTGTTTAGTCCTTTGTCACCAAGTGCTATTTTGGCCTTTCTTACCAGTCCATCCGAACTCAGAACAGTCTCAGTAATCCTTCCAAGCCTCCATTCACTCCTTGGTAAGGTTTCATCAATATCCATGACTATGTCACCAATTTGAAAGTTCCTTTTGGAGCATGCCAGCATTGTCGAGCAGCGATGTTGTGGAGATACTCTTTTTTCCATCTGCTCCAAAACTGTTCAGTAAGATACTGCACACGTCTCCATCTCTTCCTCATATACACATCCTCTCTTATGAACTTTCCTGGTGGAGGTAGGGCTGTGGTGGATTTCATGGTAATCAGATGATTAGGTGTGAGTGGTTCTAAGCTCTTGGGGTCATTCAGGTTGTCAACTGTAAGAGGTCGACTATTGATTATTGCCATGGCTTCATAAGCAAGGTGCGCAATGAAGCATCATCTAGCCTGCCTGCTGAAAGGGTGATGGTAGCACTAAGAACACTCCTTACAGTTTTGATTTGCCGTTCCCATACACCCCCTGCATGACTAGAATGGGGTGCATTCAAAACGAAATCACATTGTTTGTCGGTCAAAAAAGTAGTGAGCCTTTCTGGATCGAGCTCCTGCAGTGCCAAGTTCAGTTCGTTCTTTGCACCTACGAAATTGGTACCTTGGTCACATCTGATCTGTCGTACTGTGCCTCGAATTGCGATAAAGCACCTTAGACTGTTAATAAACGCATCTGTGGACATATCTTCTAACATTTCTACATGAATAGCTCTTGAACACAGACATGTTAGAAGCAGACCATACCGTTTGTGATGTTTCCTTCCTTCTTTAGTCACAAAAGGACCAAAGCAGTCCATTCCACAATACATAAAAGGTGGAGAAGGCTCTACGCGTTCTGAGGGAAGATCGCTCATCCTTACTGATACCACAGCTGCCGTTAACTCTAGTCTCGGTATAGTAATGATCTTTGAAGGAGAGACCCGGGCTTTGCCAATGAGAAAAGTGCAATGAATTTCATCATTCTCATTTATCATTCTCAGATAGGAACACTGACCGTAACCACAGGTACTTGCATCAGAGAAATGATGCATTTCGGTTTTCACAATCTTGCCGAATTCAGATGGTACATAACATCGTGGTATATTCACATTTCCCAAATTGACGAAGTCATTCTGCCATCTCACCCACCGTGGGCTGAGAGCAGGGGAGAGCGGATCATCCCAGCCTGTACCTTGGCGACACATTTCTTGCAAAATCCTCTTGCCATTCAGAACGCATGGAGCTACAAAGCCCAAAGGATCATATATGGACGCAACAGTAGACAGTATACCACGGCGTGTTGTAGGTTGACCCTTTAGTGGTATATGAAATTTAAAGCTGTCACTCTGTATGTTCCAATGGATGCCCAAAGCTCTTTCAAGCAGCATGTCATTGAAGGTGAGATCTTTTGTTTCAAAGTTTACAGCGCATTCTGATGCTGGTATATTCTGCAAAACAGTGTTGTTGTTTGATACAAACTTATGAAGTCTAAGACCACCCTTTGCACACAGCTCCCGTGCTTCCTTTGTCAACTGAATGGCCTCTTCTACTGTCTCTGCACTTGTAACTCCATCATCGACATAAAAATCTCTAATGATGAACTGAGCACCTAATGTGTGTGTTTGGCTGTGTTCATTGGCTAAGTATCTTAGTCCATAGTTCACAAGCAATCTGGGCGAAGACACTGCACCAAACAGATGCACTTTCATTCGGTAATCTTGAAGTACTGAATTTGCATCTCCATCTTTCCACCACAAAAAGCGCAGATAATCCCGATCCTTTTCTTGGACATGGAACTGGTGGAACATTTTCTCAATGTCACAAGTTATTGCTATTGGATGCCTTCTGAACCTTACAAGGACTCCTGTGAGATTGTTTATCATGTCTGGTCCTGTTAGTAAATGTTCATTGAGGCTTGTACCTTTGAATTGTGCTGAACAGTCAAAGACTACCCGTAACTTATCTGGCTTCTTTGGATGGTAGATGTCATGATGGGGTATGTACCACTTTTCACCATCGGTTGCATCATCATCCACTGCTTCTACGTCACCTCTTTCAATGATGTCATTCATATAAGTAACATAGTCTGTTTTGTACTTCTCATTTTTACAGAACTTCTTGTTCAAATGATTGAGTCTGATGACTGCAAGCGCTCTGTTGTCAGGCAAGTATGGTCTCTGTTTAAATGGAAGAGGCATTTCATAATGTCCTTGAGCATTTTTCCTTATTCCTTCCTTGAGTTTATCTAGAAACTTGATATCCTCTTGAGAGACTGTCCTTTCCTCTGCTGTAACATCCTTAAAGTCTGACTCAAGTATCCGAACTGCATCCACAGGTGTCAAAGCTGGTATCTCCCTTGTAGCTATTCTGTGACAAACACTGAATCCAACCGATCCATTAATGCTTGGTGCTGAGCAGCCCACAATACTCCATCCTAAGTCTGTTAGAATAGCATATGGTTCCTCATCCTTACCTAGTATGACTTGCTTGGGAGCTAGCATTCTGGGGCAGTTATATCCGATCAGTAAACCTACTTCACAACTAAGAAGTGGTGGCATTTTGTCTGCAATTATCTTCAGATGACTCCAGTTCTCAGCTTTATCCTGTGTTGGTATGTGATCACGATTAACAGGTATACACTCCTTTGTATAAACTGGAGGAAGACTGATATGTACTGATGAATTGTAACCTCTGACACGAAGACCAGATACTCTTTTACTCTTAATGATCATGTTGTCTCCAATCATTGTGGTTAATTTGAGTTTCACTGGGTGACTGTCCGTTTGTAGCGTATTACTAACTTCTTCATCAATGAAAGTAGTGTCACTCTGTGTGTCTAGTAAAGCATACACAAGCTGTTCAATGGATGGATTTTTAACTGACGACACCCATACCGGTACAATCATAGATGTAATGACTGACTGATCTTCACTGGTGATATTAAGTGACATAGCATTTGTAGTTTCACACTCAAGTGCATGTACATTGCTTACCATGGGCAATGGTCGTTCTCTGTTTCTGTCTTTGTCATAACTGTAATCATGAAGACATGTGGGATGTCGTAATTTGCATACATCACACGTGTGTCGACGACGACATTCCTTTGCACAGTGGCCTGGTTTTAAACACCCATAACAGAGTTTGTTATCTTTCACATAGGCCCTTCTGTCCTTTAAAGACCTCTCCATGAATTTCAGGCACTTATGAAGCTGATGTTTGTCATCTTCACACAACATGCACTGTGCTTTTAACTGTTCTTTAACTGCTGTTTGTCTGTCATTGTTTACAATTGTTTCAGTCTTAAAGACAATTGCTTTGTTTCTTTTGATTTCCTTTGAGATCCTTCTGTCTTGAGGTAACTCACGAGAATGAAGAGCATGCAATGAAGTGATGGGATTACACATGATTTCTGCTTCTGCTGACATGAAATTGACAAAGTCATGAAAGCTTGGAAACTCCTTTCCATTCATGAGGGCTGTAGTGACCTGACGGTTCCATCTGGAAGCTGCCCAATCTGGAAGTTTCTGTATGAGCTTTTGGTTCTCTTCACAATCGTTTAATATTTCCAGACCTTTAACATGATGTATGGCTTGCAAACAGGCATTAAGGAAGTCTGCAAATGTTCTCAGACTTTCTGCATCTTTGGATTGTATTTTCGCCACTTGGAAAGTTTATCCCAAACGCTCTTTGAATGACAAAGGGTTGGCGTATCTTTGGTTTAGTTTGTCCCAAGCATCTTTATAGGCTTCTTCGTCATTTCGAAAAAAGGTGCCCTCAAGATATTTGTGTGCTGAGCCACTCACATACTTTTTTAAATAATAGAGTTTATCAGCTGCTGGGATGCCCTTTCTATCTATTAATGACATAAATGACGCTTTCCAGTTTACAAACTGAATTGGGTCTCCGCTGAACACTGCGGGTTCAGGTATGGGTAACCTGTTAATGGCTATACTGTCCTGAACTGCTTGAGCAAGATGAGTTACTTCACTGAGAGGTGTTGACTGTACAACATTGCTTTGCTGATGTAACATTTTGTTTCTCTGCTCTTCTTGTTTATTCTGTGTTGACTCACTTCTTGTCTCTTGTTTTATTTCTTCATCATAGGATTTTACTCTGGCACGAGCAACTTCAATATCCTTTTCCACCTGTAGCCGTTCTAGCTCAAACTTTTGAGTTTCTAACTCTCTTCTGAGTTGCTCTTCTAAGGTTCTTATTCTCTCCTTTTGTTGTCTTTCCGTTTCCATCATCTTGTATTCAACCTCTTTTGCAGCCAGCTCTGCTGCAGCATCTGCACGCTTGCTTGCAGAACAAGAAGATCCAGAGTGCATGCTGACACTCATTTTTGAAGCAGTTGAACCATATATAGAGCGAGCATAACTATGTGCTTTTAGTTCACTTAGACGAACTTTTTCTCTCTCTGCATCAAACTCGCCATCTACAGTTGTCATTCTGTCATACACAAATTTGATGATATCATTGGTCACAGCTTCACATGCATCAATTTTACGTCTTAAATCAGCAGCAGGTGTAACATATTGTCTTATGTCACTGAAAAGTTTCAGAATACAGTTCCTTTTATCCTCAAGAGAGTCAGCAATTTCAGCCAGTTGCTTATCAGTTATGTCTGTTTTTAAGGTCTGTCTTGCTTTACGGGCATCTAACTTCCATTGCTCATACAAAGTTATTAACCTTTTTTCTTTCTTACAGCATTCATCTTTCTGATAAGCAAGCATTTTCTCCGTAGGCATACAAGTACGTTCGGAACGTCGAGGGAGTTCTGCACTGTCTTGTACATGACACTGGCGTTCTGCAGCAATTTTATCTTTATCTGCACCATTTAGATCCCTTTCCTTTTCTGTCTCTGTCTGAAGCAGGCTTCCAGTTATTTGTTCTTCTGTTTCAATTTCCATACTTAACTTGCCGACTACAGCACAGCGTCGCAGCTCCGTAGACCATCACGCTGATTCTGACGTACTGCCATCCATTTTCCTTTAGTCACGTTGAATCCGTCTGTCAGCACGTGCGGCGAGGATCTGAACCAGCGAAGGTAAAGCTCTTACTGTAGCGGACCCCGTCCGAATGATGGCCGAAACTTTTACTGATGTTTCCAGACTTTTATTTCTGTTCCCTTTCGTCTTCAGAAATCACCGTAAGAGCTGAACAAAGTGATACAAAACGTATATCAACATTACCTGACATATTCAGCGATGCTGACAAAAACACTTGTATTAAATCAACAGCGTATAAAAAACACAAACCTTATGCCTTTTAGGGGTTGCTAAATAAACTTGTTACATCCCTTTCGTGAACAAGTTTTAAGCCGTAATGAAGCGTTCACTCTCCCATTCCCCTTTTCTCTTTAGCGCCGTGCGTTGTGAAAAGCGGATTTTGTTTCAAAATAAAAGTCCCCCATAAACAACGAAAATAATTTGGTCATTAAACATTAAATATTACAAAGGCAACACCAAACAAAATAAATTAAAATTAACTCTTATTAAAGCCTGAAGGGGGACCCTTACAAAAGTCAAGCAATCAATTAACAAGGTATTATTATAAAGTAAAACTAGAATGTATTTCATTTGAATACACCATAAAATCAATGTCTTTCTGATGCTGGTTTTCAATGTTTTTTCCTACAATAAATTAAGTTTTTATTATAAAATAAAATCAATGTATTTCAATGTGGTCTTCTATGTTTCTTTCTAGATTTGACTCTCTTCATCTACATGCAACTGTTTGAGTTTTTGGATGCACCTGATGTGTACTGGATTAGCCGTTACCGATCTGTTAGTCACGGACTGTGTGACTTAAAGCAACATTCTCCCACGAGTCTACTTGTTGGAAAGAGTTTCTATCTGTAACTTCAGAAAGAGAGAGACCCAAGTGAGGGCAGAACATTCACCCTTTGTTAAATATGATTAAAGAAAAGTGTGGAAATGAATCTGCATTGTTAATCCTTTTGATGTTTTATTTAAAACAAAAACCTTTCATTGGATAATAAGAATTTGAAATGAGGGGAAATTATCATTATATTGCTTCTTGCTTCACAAAAATAAATAGGAGGGAAAAGAAAGCCCAAATTCTTTTCTATAACAGTGAGAAAAACAAAGAATATACTTCTGATGTGCAGCAAAATATGAGGCTATTAATATGTCACTCATCTGTCAGTTAATAAATGAAAAATGGCAGATTTAGATTTTTATTTTTTTATTATGCATACAATCACACTAAATACACTGAAACACAAAACACATTAACACTAAACGTTTACAAATATTTCATTAAACATGTGAACATATAACATAAATGCTTCAAGCCATCTGGCCCCAGTTGTTGGTCTCTGATTTTGTTGGCCGTGTGCTCCTTTTTTTCTGGAGGTGACCGGCTCACACTTGCATTGTCCTGTTAAAGTAACAGACAGAATGATGTGACATTAAGCAGATTGAATTATTATCTTTGAGAAAATGTAAAGATATATTGCTTCTACCATATTAAAATATAATACATATAGTTTTAAATAGTAAGGGCTATAGTGCATACGTTCTTAAGTAAGTCTAAATAAAACTTCATGGAGAGCTGGGACGTGGGCTGTGGGTCTTGATGTTTCTGCCTCTTCAGTTTAGGCTTCTTTTGTCACCTTGATGGTTTCTACACACAGTACTTTTTGAGGAGATGGCTCACACATCTCTGCTCTCCAGCTGATGTAAAAGACATAACCATGTAATGCCAGACAGTTTTAAAGAGTGCTTCTTCAATCCAAACATATATCTTTATAATATTTGGAAATATAAAGTCATGAGATTTTAAATAATAGATCTAGACATCATTGTAGCTTATGTGAAGACAATGAAAAGAACTTACTGATGCCTTCTGCTGCCTCCACTGCCTCTGCTGCTGTCTCCACTGCTCCCTCCGCTTCTGCTTCTGCTGCTCTGTGAGTCTTTGCTTGGCTCCCTGTCAGAGGTTTCCTGTAAAGCCCAGAATACACAGGCAGCACTTTTGAGGTCCTGGAGGGAATAGATAATTCCTGGGTGGTAGAGGTGCTCAGCTGCTCAGCAAGCCTCCGTTTTCCTGCCTTTGTGTGGCTCTGGTGGGCACTAGCGCTTTCCCTTTAGACACCCAGTAGGCAGTGGAGAACTGCAAGCACTCCTGCTCCCTGTGAGGTCCCGGTATATACAGGGTTCCTGTCAGGTATAGAAGCTACCTGTGTGCACCTGGAAGGAGAGGTCAGAGGCTTCTTCTGGAGGAGTTCCTTCCTCAATCGCTCAGGTATTTTGAGCCTCTGCCTATCCAGGGTCTTTTGGGGCACGGGTGCTGCCTTTTCTGAAGAGGCTCTGGGTGACACCTGTAGCAGCTCCTGCCTCAGCCGCTCGGGTATCTTGAGCCTCTGCCTCTCCTGGGTCTTGTTAGGCACAGGTGTTGCCTTCTCAGAAGAGGCTTGGGGCTTCTGCTGCAGTTCCTGCCTCAGTGGCTCAGAGATCTGTGAGACAGGTACAGGTTCTCTATGTAGAGACCTTGCAGGCATCGGTAGTCTCTTTGAGGACCTGGCAGGCACAGGTGATCTCAGATCATTAGCAGCCTGCAGCAGATGCTGCCTCAGATGCCCAGGGATCCTGAGTTTTCCTCGCTGCTGGGACCCAGTGGGCACAGGATGAACCCGGGGTGTCACCAGGCACAGGTGGTCCCTGAGGGAACCCGGCAGTGTCTGGTACTACCTGATTCTCTTTCTGCCTCACCTGCTTGGTGGTCCTCAGTGAGTTCCCACACTCCAACCTTCTCAGACCTACCAAGCACCGGTGGTCCCTGAGGTTTCTTCTGCCTCCAGTTGTTCCGTTGCTCCTTGGTCTTCAGCATTGCACCTGAGAAGGCTGAGCACAGAGACTCAGCTTTCTCTGATGCATTGTTAAAGACCAGGGATGAGGTGTAGTCCCTCTTCTTAGTAGAGGCAGGCACAGGTGCTTCCTTTTGGGATCTGGGAGGCATTCGTGCACTCTGTGTCTTCTTCTGCCTCCGTGGTTCCTTGGTGTTCAGTGCTGCCTCTGAGAAGCCTGAGCGCGGGGACTCAACCTTCTCAGAGTCATCACTGAAGGCCAGGGAAGTGGGGCATGAAGTTTCCCCCTGCCACTGTTCCCCACCAGTCAGGTGCGGTGAAGTTCCCATACTCAGGCTCTGATCTATGGGAAGGGAGACCTCCGTTATGGCCCACCACTGCTTTGCGGCGAGGGCAGTGCTGAGCTCATCTGAGAGCTCAGATAATGGTGACCGCACTGCACTCTCAGGAATGGGAATAAAGGACATTGTCGTGTTGATTTCTGAATCGGTGGTGAAAGATGAATGAAAAAAACTGCTGTTGTCTTTGTATCTGTAAAACACTGCAGCAGAAAGAGAAAGACAAGCGATGACATAGAATAGCAAACAATTAAGAGCCTGAAAGTTGGTGATGTCTTTTTGATTGATTTACTGCAAAATGTTTAGTTAAAGAGAGAGATAATACAAGAATCATAGGAAAATATAATCTATATATAAAAAACATAATTATTAACTGTATGTTAAAAAAGAAAAAAACAAAAATGAATTGCTCAAATCAATCGTTGCTTTCTTTCATCATTATTAAATTTACAAATCAACCTCCAATTTCCTCACGGACCTCCGCTGCATGCCTGTTAATTTTATCTCAAAGAACAAAGCAGATATTTGAAAAATATAGTTATGAAAACATGAAACAAAGGTTAAAATTCAGATGTAAAGAGAGCATACTCACTCCTTAAAACTCGCTACAAATTGAATGATGCATCTTCACTCATATTTATAGACTTCTCTCTGAACGTTCTATTGGAATGCAGCGATCATAATGACGTAATATCTGACCGATCTACTGGTCTAATTGGCTGAAAAGTATTTTAAAAAGACACAAATTAACATTAAAATAAAATAAATAATCTATATATAATTAAACATATCTAAAATAGCTACATTCATCATAAAAAGTAAACATGCAAGCGGTTTTATGAGCGCAGAGCGCAGCGCGTTAAGTTGTCGTGTTAATATCATAAACTGCGCTGTAAATGTGGTGATTATCGGTCAAGGTTTTGGCTTTCAGGAGATTTGTCTGTATGATGAAAACCTCCTCCTGATGGCAGTTTGACGCCATTCTTCTGGTTTGATTTAATTATTGACTATTCGATACATTTTCAGTCTCATATTTACAAGAATGAAGATTGTAACTAATGTTCTGCCTGAAGTTCCCTGATTTCACCACTGGATGGCGCCCTTTCTGCTCCAGATCACCTGATTGTTAGAGACTTGTAGCACACCTGTTCTTAATCATTCTTAATGACCAACCTTATTTAAATGTCTGACAGCATATTGTTCTTCTTCAGTCCTGATTTCTGTTGGAGTATGTTGTCAGTCAGTCAGTTGTGAGTCAGAGCTTTGTTTTTTGTTCCTTTTGTGTGTGTGAGCCACTTTTCCCCTGCCTTATGTTGAAGGGAAGTTTTCTTTTGAGACCTTACAATCAAGAAGTGTTTTTCTTTGTGGCTGTTCCTGTCCGATGACTCTAAGATTGTACTGGAATTATTTTGTTGTTCATCGTGAGTAAAAGATACATAAAGAATCATACTCAAAGCCTCTTGTTTGTACAGTAGTAAGAGCCAAAGGTTAACTCACCGTGGACCTGGGTTCGATCCCCACTGGGATCATAACATAGTTGTATTTGCTAAGGCAGTAGGTTAATAATAATATTATGAGATGTTTTTAGTATTTAAAATAACTGCTTTCTATTTAAGTATATTTTAAAATGTAAATTATTCCTGTGATCAAGTTAAATATTCAGCATTTTCTTAATCCAAGTGTAACAATATACAGTACACTATATAGAGTTCAAAAGAGTTATTTCAACTTTTATTAAGTGATAAAAGCATTTATCAAATTACAAACAATGCTGTTATCCAGAACTTTTTATTCATCATCAAAACCCCCAAAACATGATGATGATGATAATAATAATAATCATCATCATCGTGATTTTTTGACCAGAAAATCAGGATATTGGAATTATTAGTGAAGGATCATGTGACTGGAGTAATGATACCTGATTGATTTTGTTCCTAATTAACTGTAAAGAACAAATCCTGTAAAATTACACAGTGAAACTACTGGCAGCTACATTTGCCTGTACAATGCTGCAATTTTACAGTTTACCTACTGTAATTTGCTGCAACGGTTTATTACTGTAAAAAAAATATTACAGTATCATGCTGTAGAAAATATGCTGTACAGTATAATACTGCCAAGTATTTGACTGCTATTTACTGTTATTTTATCACATCTGCTGTAATCTCCAAAAACTGTTTATTACTGTTGTTTTTATACTGTTTATTACTGTCCCTTGTGTTCTGTGACCTGCTTTAGTTAATTGTCTTAGCGTCTTCACGTGTGTCTTATTTATTAAGTATTTACGTTGTATATTTAAGTCCTGTGGTTTCAGTTCTGTTCGTCCGATCTCGTCTATGTTTAACGTGGGTTTAGTTCATCTGCCTGCCTGCCCGAGGTACTTATCCTGTATATGTGTATGATTAAACTCATTTAATTGATATTCTCGTCAAGTGCTCCTTCACGCTAAACCACACCGTGACAAAGCTAATGTTTAGAAATTTTTTTTACAAACAAAAGATCATTACACATTACACTTTTATTAAAATGTTTAAAGCAATTCTTAACATTCTTCTTCACCAGCGCTGGATTAAACAGAACATAAAACCGTGTCATCACATGAACATCCTGTTCCAGAATACAATGCAGTGACATCACAAACATAACATGGCTATGTAATCTATACTTACTTTGCAGATCTACCTGCAGAACTGTAACGTTATTTAACCTGACTAGATAAAGCCCCACTCAAAGTCCGTGAAGTTTTTGATGAGAGCGGCCACCTGAGGATTCACAGTTGCTGCTTTTCTTTCTGCACAAGCTTCCCTCTCTTCTTGGACATTACTTTGGTTCTCTTTTGTTCCCCTTTTAGGGTCCACACCAATGAAAGCGTCTAGAATGTAAAACCAGAGAAACATAAGATATTAGGTTACGTAAATAAAGAATAATTGCACTTTAATCAACAAAACCCATTCTATTATTAAGACTGTTGTCATTATGGCAGCATCTGCACCATCTTTATGTGGAGGTGTTCGAATACTTTTATTTTGAAATGTATTTTGTGAAACGGAGGCCGGAAGTGAAGGGCGTGGTGGAAGCGCGAGAAGAAATCCGGAGGACGAGGTGCGCGAAGTCACGATCAACAGACAGAAGAAACCCGAAACTAAAAGTAATAAAGCTGAACTCTACGCCAGTTTTCATTTATAAGTGGACAGCAGTTTTACGAGTTTCGAGGTGAGCTGACTAGGAGCTGGACCGAGCTTGTGCTGCTGCTGTGGACGTTGTTGAAGCTGAACTGTGAGTGTGATGCAATAGGGCGTCGACCATTACACTCCGGAGAAAGTGTGCGTGGATCACGAATGGCATTGTAGATTTTGTAATTTATAGTTGACTATTTTTGGACTTTCTACAGTTTGTTTCAGTGCTTTTGGAATAAGTTTTTATCGGACATTTGAACTTGTCAACAGAACCGTATTCGTTCGTTCTTTCGTCAACAGGAGATTTTTCTGCTTACTGGAAGCGTACATGGACAGTGATTTTTGCTCATTTTGCTGAACTGTTCTTTCTTTGTTTTTGAGAAGAAAAGACTTAAACAGGTTTTCAGTAATTGCAAAGATTACCCTGCCATATCGGACACTCCAGTACCAGCCCAGTTCTGTGGTGAGGTAAAGGTTGACGTTGAGTTGTGATTATATATATTTTTCCTTTTTATATATATCTATTTGAATCTGAAAGTACTGCTGTTAATTGTCACCACAAGTAAGTTTATCATTGTGCATTCTTTATTGTTTTTGGTATCTTCAAAACACTGAAAATAAATGTAACATTTTCGTTATCTTGGAGTAGGGGCATTCCTCCTGTCTTGTGGGCTGATAGAGGGAAGAAAGGTTAGTATTTCTATAGTTAGAGAGCTGCCGTGTACATTAACTTTGAACTTCAGTACTCGTCAGTCTTGGCCACAAAAGACATCTAACAAGGCAGGTAAAAGCATACTTATAAATTTAAGTACAGAAATTAAATGTGCTAGTAGTTAAAGACCTAGATCTTGAAGCTCTAGTAAATCAAAGATACAGTTAACATCTTTGTACCCCTACACTGTAGTGAAATTTCCGCTACATAAAATTGGCGTCCACGAACAGGATCGTTCTTAGCCTGATCTCTGTATTATTGTGTTATTAGTATTCTGTCCCAGGTCTGTGAGCAAGAAGAAAGGAGGCCAGAACTGGAGGTTGAAGAGGAGTTTGCTAAGATGCAAAGGAGGTTAGCGGAGACAAGCTGGAGCTTTGGATCATGCCAGATCGGAACAGCGAGAAGCTTTGTCATGGCAAAAGCTGTGATAGAGCAGCAAGCCTCCACTCGTGCTACCCCAGCAACAATTTACGTTCCAAGAGAGCACAAACTCGTTTGACTTCACTGGTTCCACCAAGCCTGGAGACGGAGGTAGAGGAGTGGATTCTTTCCATGAAATCAGCGTTCGCATGTGATGAAAGTACCAGAGGAAGATCAGGTGAAGCTGATTAAACCGCATTTACAAAGGAGAAGCTAGAGATACCGTGAGGTTCATGCTGACGGAGGGATAACAGTGTGAGTCTATCTTCAAACTGTTACAAGAAACCTATGGAGACAAAGTTCCTATCGGCACAAGATTAAAGGACTTTTATGATCGGAAAGCAAGCACCTGCTGAAACTATACGTGCCTACGCATATGACTTACGAGAAAAACTTTTACAAGGTGAAGCGCAGAGAGCCTGGTCGCGTTCAGATGAAGAGAGTGTTCTGGAAGGAGCAGTTGGTCCTGGGATTAAGGGATGATTTATTAAGAAGAGAGATGGGCGAAGGATCAAGGAAGAGCAAAGTCTGACTTTTGCACAGTTGATGCAGGGCGCAATCACCTGGTCCGAGGAGGAGGAGGCACAGCCAGAAAGTATTTTAAAACCCCAGTGCGTGCAAAGGCTGCAGTTCACACTACTGTGGCGACTGGCGACAATTCATCTCCGCTGACATTGGAGAAATTGCACGATGCAATAGAAAAGATAGCTGCATGTCAGGAAGAATTATGCAAAATGGTACATAGTCAAGGGAGAACCGATTCGTCAAGGTGTGTTATGAGGCGGCAGCCACTAAAGAATAGTGAAGGAGAGTATATCTGTTACACATGTGGTGAACCAGGTCACACCAGTAGACACTGTGGTCAGGAGTAGACAGTTGAAGGGGCCATGGTGCTGCATCTTCACCATTAGAAGGAGCGACTGAGGGGTCAAGAGGGGGCTTCATCGAGTAACACTGTGAACTCAATGGGCCATCTGTAGTTCGGAGTCATACTGCTGATTGGAGAGCAGAAGAAGTTCCACAAACTCTAAAGGACAGTGCGTTTGGTGACTGCTTGACTGTGGATGTAAAGATAGCAGGAGTACCCACCACGGTGCTTATTGGACACAGGCTCTGAAATTTACCTCCATCTCAGAATCTCATTTCAAGCAACATTTTTGGCAAACAAGGAGAGCATTGACATCAGCTAACTGGGTCGTCTAACTGCTGCAAATGGACTAGACATTCCAGTGCTCGGATGCTTGCAGGCAGATGTGGAGTGCCTGGGAGTCTGCTTCAGGAAAGTGTGTTTTGTGCTCACCCAGAAGCTGATGCAAAGGAAATGAAGGGATTGGATGGAATTGTAGGGATGAACGTGCTTAGTAGAATTGAAAAACTTAGTGCTGTCACGAAGGAGTTAGACAAAGAAAGTAAAACCAAGCAACTTGTGGATGCAAGCGTGAGGAGAGTAAAAGCAAGAGTGGATAAAGATGAGAGACTCTTGGGACCTGGAGGGAAGGATAGGATTTGTTAAGGTGTCAGGAAGCAAGTTGTGACAATCCACATTTAAGTGAGAAGATTGTAGAAGGCCACTGCACCAGATTCCACACCAAACAAAGCATCAAGTACTTGTAGAGTGCACAGATTCTGTTACCCTTCTAAAGGACTGTTAATAGCCAGTGTTCTTGCTAGCCCAGAAAGGTAAGGTCCTGTACGAGTGTTAAACCTGTGTCAGAAATCTGTCAAGTTGATGCGAGATCAGAATTGCAGTCATGTCCAAACCAGAGAAAATAGTACCCAAACAAGTTGTGGAATTTGAGGAGGATATTGATGAGTTGCGTGTTAAAAGCATGTCCAATGCAACATTAATGTTGAGAGCTTACCCAAAGAGTTGTCCATTCCGGTCCAGGTGAATCAAGAAGGACTGACAGACATGCAACGTGAGGAGTTAAATGCACTGCTGACCGGTACAGTGATGTTTTCTCCAAGAACGACACAGATTATGGTTATACCACAACAGTTATGCATAGTATACCGACAAGAGATGTGTACTACCAATCAAACAGCGTCACAGGCGAAGTCCCACCTCACATTTTCAAGAGTTTAAGAGACACGTGCAAGATCTGGTCAGCCAAGGCATACTGAAGGAAAGTTGCAGTCCATGGGCCTCTCCGCCCGTCATTGTGATAAAGAAGGACGGAGGTGTTCGTTTCTGTTGTGACTACAGGAGACTTAATCAAGTCACATTCAAAGATGCTTACCCCTTCCTCGTGTAGAAGAATCTTTGGATGCTTTAGGGAATACAAAGTTATTTTCCACATTAGATCTCGGCGGTTATTTCCAAGTGGCAGTAAGTGAGGACAGACCGGGGAGAAGACTGCTGTCACAACACCTTTTGGATTGTTTGAGTGGACACGGATGCCCAGCCACCTTTCAACGTTTGATGGGTGCAGCACTAGGTGATCTGGCCTTCGATGTTCTTTTGATCTACCTTGATGATATCATTGTGTTCTCAGAAGATTTCAAGTCTCATTGTGAAAGACTGGAGCTTGTGTTCTCAAGGTTACGTCAACACGGCCTGAAACTGAAGCCCAGTAAATGTTTCCTCTTCAAGCCAGAAGTCAGGTTCTTAGGACACATAATTTCAGTGAAGGGAATTCAAGTGGATATGGACAAAGTACAGTGCTTGGATGCATGGCCTAAGCAACAAATGTTAGAGAAGTCAGACAGCTGTTGGGATTTATGAGTTACTACCGCCGTTTTGTCCCGAGGTTTGCACAGCTGGCAAAGCCCTTGCATGCTCTAGTGGGAAAAGATAACAAAGGGAAGTCATCAGAACCATTGTGCTGGAGTGAGGGAATGTCAAGCTTCATTCCAGTCAGTTGAAGATTTGTCTCATGTCCCCTCGATTTTGGCTTACCCTGATTTCCAGTGTCCGTTCATACTGGCGACGGATGGGAGTACGCAATGGACTTGGAGGCGATCCTCAGCCAAAAGCAGGGGTATAGGCGAGTGGAAGTCGCCTCGTGAGCCGTGGTCTGAAGGGTTCTGAAAGAAATGACAAATATTATAGTGCCTTCAAGCTGGGTTGCTAGCTCTTAAGTGGGCAGTAACAGAAATTTAAAGTACCTGATGTTTGCAAAGTTTCAAGTAGTCACTGACCACAATCCCCTCCGATACCTGAAACAGCCAATCTTGGAGCAGTGGAGCAGCTGGGTTGCTCAGTTATCAGAATTCAATTTTGAGGTTTGTTACAAACCTGGAAGACAAAACATCAATGCAGCCCGTTCTTTCTAGGATTCCTGGAGTGTAGAACCTGAGAAAAGATGATACAGGAAAATACTTCATTCTGTTAACCACGGATGGAAATGCAGGCATGCTTGTGGCCAGGTAAAGGAGAGGGAAGCGAAGAAATGCCAGCGCATATTGCCAAACAAGCCATCATAAAGAAGGGTGTCGATGGTTACAGCTGGTCATCTGTTGTGAGCAACAGAAAAGGATCCTTGTATAGCATCTGTATATGTTGTTGTGCTTGAGAACAAGAAGTTAGTGACAAACAGTTTCCGAGGTATGGGAGCCCAACAAAGTTGGCTAGACAGTTTTGAGCGTCTGAAACTGAAACATCAAGTCCTGTTCAGAGTAATTACCCGATCCGAGAGATGAGGAAGAAATTTGGCAATTAGTAGTACCAGAGTCTTTGCAACTGAAAGTGTATGAAGGAGTGCATGAGCATGGAGGACATTCTGGGAAGTAGGGTACATTGGAGCAGAATCTGGGCAGAAGCTATTATTGGCCCTCAATGACCAATGATGTGCAAACATGGGTAACCCAGTGTCGGAGATGTACTCTAGCTAAGGAGCGTGTTTCCTAAAAATTCGTGCTCCTATGACTTGCACCAATGTAACTGCACCTCTAGAAGTTCTTGCCATGGATTACACCATGCTTGAGAGATCAGCAGGAGGTTACGAGAATGTTCTAGTACTTACAGACATGTTTACAAGATTTACTGTGGCCATGCCACTAAAATCAAACTGCAATCACCACTGCCAAAGCCCTTATGCGACACTGGTTGCGTCTGTTATGGGTGTCCCGCCGACTACACTCTGATCAGGGAAGGTGTTTGAGGCACAAGTGTAATTAAAGAGCTCTATAAGTTATTATGGAATCAGCAAAGTCGAACCAGCCCTTACCACCCCACAAGGCAATGCACAGTGTGAAAGATTCAATCGAACAATGCATGACATGCTCACGGACATTACCTGTAGAAAAGAAGAAAAGACTGGAAGACTTACTTGCCTGAACTGGTGATGGCTTACAATAGCCATGTTCATTCTTCGACCCAGGGTACTCGCCATTTTATCTAATGTATGGGCGAGGCCTTAAGGCTGCCCATGGATGTCCTAGGAGAAAAGATTTAATTGATGATGAGGCTGAAGATTTGGATGAGTGGGTGAAGAATCATCATGAGCGCTTGAGGATTGCAGCTGAAACAGCAAAGTCAACTGCCCAAGAAGCTTCTAGGAGAAGGAAGAGGTCTATGATCGCTTAAAGGCCAGCAGGAGCGCTTTCGTTAGACCTGTTGACAGAGTATTGTTGCGTAACCACAAGTTTAGGGACGGAACAAAATTCAATATAAGTGGGAGTCAGACCATATTTGGTAGTGCAACAGAACCACCCAGATTTGCCTGTGTTTACAATCGTCCTGAGCTGAGGGTCCCACAAAGAAAAAGTAGTTCATGAGGATCAGTTGAGACACTGTACCTTTCCCTCTCCCACAAGACAGGTTACACGTGATGAGAAGAAAAGAGCTATCCTACACAAGTTCAGAGCACAGATTTACCTGAGGTTGCCATTGAAGTGTTATGTGAGGAGGAGGTAGTGTGAAGTGACAGGGAAGGAGTAGAACCTGAAGGGGTAGAACCCTGACATGTCAGAAAATGACTTTGTGAGGTTCCTGATCTGAGACAGGTCTAAAAAGAGAAACACAGGGTAAATTGCCTGTAAGATATAGAGATGACTATATTATATAAATTTGAGGTTAAAGTGAAAAAGAGAAATTGTCAAAAAAGTATGTTTTGCAATGCTTTATCTGTTCTGTTTTATTTCTTCTAGAAACTGGTCTGTCTTGGAGAGTCCTGTATATGGCAGGGTTTAGCAGGGGAATGTGGAGGTGTTCAGAATACTTTTATTTTGAAATGTATTTTTGTGAAAAGGAGGCGGAAGTGAGGCGTGGCGGCGCAGGGAGAAATCCGGAGGACGAGGTGCGCGGTGCGATCGACAGACAGAAGAAACCGAAACTAAAAGTAATAAAGCTGAACTCGCAGTTTTCGTTTATAAGTGGACAGCAGTTTTGCGAGTTTCGAGGTGAGCTGACTAGGAGCTGGACCGAGCTTGTGCTGCTGCTGTGGGCGTTGTTGAAAGCTGAACTGTGAGTGTGATGCAATAGGGCGTCGACCATTACACTGCGGAGAAAGTGTGCGTGAGTGTTTTTGACTTACGTCTGGAAGAGCTTTATTTTCGTTTATCTTCAGTTTGCTTCCAGAAGTATACAACCAGACAGTATTTTGTGGATTTGAATTGAAGCTGTTTTTGAACGAGTAACTTCTTTTTCTGGAAAGTTCTCCATTTCCCGTTTTTGACACGTTACTGCCGCTGCGTGGATGCACGAATGGCATTGTAGATTTTTGTAATTTATAGTTGACTATTTTTGGACTTTCTACAGTTTGTTTCAGTGCTTTTGGGAATAAGTTTTTGTCGGACATTTAGACTTGTCAACAGAACCGTATTCGTTCGTTCTTTCGTCAACAGGAGATTTTTCTGCTTACTGGGAAAAATACATGGACAGTGATTTTTTACTCATTTTGCTGAACTGTTCTTTCTTGTTTTTTTGAGAAGAAAAGACTTAAACAGGTTTTCAGTAATTGCAAAGATTACCCTGCCATATCCGGACACTCCAGTACCAGCCCAGTTCTGTGGTGAGGTAAAAAGTTGACGTTGAGTTGTGATTATATATATTTTTCCTTTTTATATATATCTATTTGAATCTGAAAGTACTGCTGTTAATTGTCACCACAAGTAAGTTTATCATTGTGCATTCTTTATTGTTTTGAGTATCTTCAAAACACTGAAAATAAATGTAACATTTCGTTATCTTGGGTAAGGCATTCCTCCTGTCTTGTGGGCTGATAGAGAAAGAAAGGTTAGTATTTCTATAGTTAGAGAGCTGCCGTGTACATTAACTTTGGAACTTCAGTACTGTTCAGTCTTGTACAAAAGACATCTAACAAGGCAGGTAAAAGCATACTTATAAATTTAAGTACAGGAATTAAATGTACTAGTAGTTAAAGACCTAGATCTTGAAGCTCTAGTCGTCAAAGATACAGTTAACATCTTTTGTACCCCTACACTGTAGTGAAATTTCCATACATTTAGTTCAGCTTTGATCTGAGAGGGCCTAAGAATCTTAGGAGTGATGTAGACAACAGATTTTGTTACAATTCTTTCTAGATTTTTTTGTTATTCTATATTATTAATGCCAAACCAGTAAAATGTCTTTATTAGACTGAACAGATGTCAGTAACTAGATAGATTGCCCACCATTCATTTCATAATATTACTTTTTCCTCCTATAGTAGTGATTGGTGTAGAAGATCAGTCTGGTCACTGACATTCTTTCAAATATCCTCCTTTCTGTTCAGTAGAACAAATAGAAATTTATACACAAATTTGGAACTACTACTAATGACAGATTTTCAACTATCCATTTGAGTCAATATATTCATAATAAAATACGTTTCACAAAGCTATCCTTATTCAGAACTAACATAATGCTTCCTCTTGGTCATAGAACTGAAGACATAATAGGAGAAAACATCAATGCTGATCATCCAGCCTCCAAGTGTGACTTTGTCACCAGCAACTGAAAGAGACAACTGTAATGTTTAATGTCCTGAAACAGTATCAAATCTAGGTTGCACATTTCACAAATGCTAAATACAATTTAATTTGTCTATGGTTATCATAAAA